>NC_072883.1:77031-332031 GCF_028858705.1 Grus americana | reverse complement strand
TTAGAGATCTGGGTTGCATCCTGACTGGTACCTGTGGGGGTTAGGAGTGGTTGTGTTGGCTAGGCAAAGGAGATGATGGCTCAGCAGCAATGAGTTATCTCCCAAATTCTGGAAGGGGAGGAAGACCCAGCTGATGGGTGATGATTTTCTGAATGCCTGAAGTGAGGTGAGATGATTTGTATGTGATGACACCTGTCTCTGCAGAGAAATGGAGGCATCTCAGGCACAAGGAACTGAGAAATCCCCGCCTTTGTTGCATCTCAGTCACTTCCTGAAGTGCTTTGTACATTAATAAAGTAGAAATTACTGCAGTGTGCCTGAGCCAGGTAATATTAGAGTCATTAAACCTATTTAGACATTACTCTTTTTAGTACTCCCTCCTATCCTCATTAAGTGTTTAACCAGGTATCTATTAGTCCTGTCTAATGACAGTCAGTGTTCTTTGAGGTTTTTTCTTTAATGCCTTTGCTGCTGATGTGCTTCTGCTGACTTTTCTTGGAAAGAAACAGATTTACACCACCAAAAGTGCCTTCAAACTGTGCTGGTGGTGTCCAGCAAACTCAGCCCAAAGGTCCTGCTCAGAGATCTTCCTTCGGGAAGAAACTCCCCATCTCCTCCTGCTCCCCCCCATCATTCAGCATCTGGACTTCACCGCTGTCATGGTGGATGTTGCTTGCAGCCCTGACGGCCGATTTCATGGCAGTGTCGATCCAGGCGTGAGGCTGAGCTGCATGTTCCCCTGCAAAATGCACCCTGCCCTCGTGCTCGAAGAGAGCCTGTGAGTAGTCAACAAACTGGTAAGGGGTGAAGGCAGCAAATGCCCCCAGGGAGTGTTTGTCCAGCTGCCACTTCTGTATCACGTACTGGTCACAAGTGTACTGCAGGTACTCCTTGCTCACTTGGTGGATATCTGACAGGTCTTGGAGGACCACATCCAGGCACTTCTCATCTGTGAGGGGCAGGAAAAACTCAGAATCATCGTTCCAGGTGTAGGAAGCCAGGATGACGCCCACCCCGCTGGAGAAGTTGTGGCTGGGGTAGTAGATAAACCGGGAAGGGCGGTCAGTAACGGACTGTCCTCCTCTGATGCCGTCCTTCTCCCAGAACTTCTCTGTGCAAGCCAAGGCTATTTTGGAGGCACTTCCATAGTGGATGGAGCGCAGGGCGTGGGCCTTTGAAGGAGAAAGGGGTGGTAAGAATTGGATGTGCCTGGTGGCTTTGGCGGTGGACGTGACAAGGACGTAATCTGCAGTTATGATGGATGGTGCCAGGGTGTCTGGAGCACGATAAAACACATGGACTTTGTTTCCTTTGGTTATGATTTTCTCCACCGTGCAATTGAACTGAATGACATTGGGCAATGCTTTGTGGAAGGCTTTGGGCAGTTGGTCAAATCCCCCTGTGATTTCATCAAAACTGAAAGGAAAAAGAAGCAGGAGGTGAGGGAAGGATGTTGGGGTTTAGGAACTGTGAAACTGACCTCTTCTAGAGATGCTAACAGAGCTTGGTGGCCATTTGAGTCAGCATTCATACATCTAAATGTGACTGAAATTTCCCTTTCTGATGGATTGCTGTGCACCAGCACAAAATGGGGTTTGCCATAAGAGACACGGTCTTACCGCTCGTTAGAGAAGGTATCAAAATCCCAGAGTGAGGCAAGAAAGGACAGGTAAAATCCAGAGTCTTCGTTCAACAAGTCACCGATCATCTGCACTGCTCCTCGGCTTAGATTTCCTACTTTAATCAAATACTCCTAGAAAAGCCAGGAAGAAGACATAGCCTGATGTTATTATCTCAGTTAGTGCACGTATCCCCTCTATATCCCAAGCCAAAAGTCCTGCTCTGCTGCCTTGTTCCTGCTCCTAATCTGCTTAAAGCCCGGAAGCTTCTTCTAGGCTGCTCTGTAGCCTCTTGCAGGAGATCAATGTCTCCTCTGGTTTAGCACAACAGAAGCTCTGGAGATGAATGAAGAAGGGATTTGTGGCTTGGTGTACCCACTCTGAGACAGCTGGATCACATGAAAATGCAGTGGATTGCTCAGTAAATCTTCTCCAGTGCTTCAATAATTTCATCATGTCTGATTAAGAGACCCATGATGGAGGTATAGGGCCAATCTGGATGACTTTCCAGAGCACATCCAGCCACCACTGCTTCTCTCCTATTTCCAGATGATGAGACCGCTCTAATAACTCCATCAGAGTCCTGCTTGCTCCTTTCTCAGCTTTTTAAGTAGAAGAAAGCATTGATTAGGGAAAAAGGCATGTGAAATTGTCAACAGAGGAAGGGACTAGAGTGACTCAGATCCTTTCTCAAAGCAGGGATGCAGGTTAATGATCAGCAAGGGGATTAAATTTACTGCCAAGCCCCAGCCCTTTACCTTGGTGGAGAAGGAGTCATGTTTAGCTAGATAGTTCTTGCAGACTGTAGTCTGGAATGTCTTGAAAGCCTGGAGAGGAAACATTGATATATTCATGAGGAAAAGCGCATTTCCCAAAGCGTTGCCCCAGATTCTGTTAGGATTCATCTGGGGTATTCAGTCTTGGGGTTTGGTAACCATGGTGCTGAGCTACAGCTAGTGGATCCTGCTGCTTTGGTTTCAAGTTTTGGGAAGTTATGCCATGGTGTGGCATTTTTCTGCTTCATTCAAGCCTTGGTGAATCTGTTTCAGAGAAAGGAGGTCTTGCATGTAAAGAGGGTTTTGCAATCAGCTGCCCTAGTATTTAAATGAACCTGTCCGCTTTTCAGTCTGAAAAGACCCTGCTCTTCCTCAATTCATTGTTGAGTCTTCCTCAACCCATTGTGCAGGCTCAGAGGAAATAGCTTCAATGTCTCTTGGATGAGGAACATTGCTGGAAGGTAGCATCCCTTCCCTGTGGGCACATACCTTTTTTAGTGCTTCTCTATAAAGCTGGCTGGCACTCTTGCCTCTCTCTGATGGTTTCACTGGGTAGTTGAAGATGTCGGGGTTTCTGTTAACTTCCTCAGCTCTTGCCCGAGTGCCATTCACAAAGTACCAGGCGTTGTTGTCTGTCTGGATGAATGGGTTTAGCTTCAGGTCAAACTGCTTAATGAATTCACGGACGAGCCTAGAAAAGAGGAGAGCACATGGAGACAAGTGCTTGCAAATAACCAAACCCAAGAACTCTGCCACCAAAACATCAGAAGCACAAAAGGACTTTTCCATCAACTACGTTGGTGTAGCCACGTATCTTTTTGGCTTGTGAGATGAGATTGTGGCTATTTAAAGCACTGCCCTCTCTAGTTTTTGTTGCTTGAAGTTGTCCTGTCCAGCTGAGTGCAGCAACGGTGAGGCTATGGAGAAAGAATTCCTTCGGATTAAGCTTTCTCCAGCTACTGGTCGCACAAGGATGTAATCAGGAGTAAGAGCAAAGCCCTGCTGAAACAGGAGGCAGGTGTTTCCCTATGGCTCTGACCCTTTTCCTTGGCATGTGGTGTGGCTGGTAACTCATCTACAGCCTCTTCCCATAGCGTTTTGGCTGATGACTGAACCCTGTTTGACTCCGCCCTCTTGGAAAGCCCAGGTTGGATGCCGTCTCTATCAGATCAAATGGAAATTCATCCATCCTCTGATGTTATAACTTCCAAAATAAAGATCTGACCATACGCACACATGATACTGAGATGAGAGGTCTTCTTTCATTGTCCCAACTCAAATGCAGGCGATCATGTGGGTTTTGTCCCTCTTAAGCAGATGCTAAGCTCTGGGGGAGAGATGAGGCAGACAGCTCCTTCCTCCTGCTGTCCTCAGCCCCATGTCAAACCACAGCCTTGCTCCTCAAAACAGGCTGGTTCCCCAGCTGATCGTGGCCGTGAAGTAGGACGCTGCCTTACCTGTGCTTGCTTGGCAGGCGCATGGCTCCCAGCTCCACATACCAGTCCTGTCCCTCTGGTCGGTATGTCCTGATCCGCCCACCGACCTGATTGCTTGCTTCCAGAATGGTAACCTAAAAACAAGGATGGGGTGGAGATTGCAGATGTTAAGGCAACGACTATTTTAAGCAAACCACCTACAAAGCAAGTTCAAAGGCACTTTGGCCATCAGCATTTATGGCCCATGGGATGGGACAGGTCCCCTCCAGATGGCAAATGAACCATCTGTAGATCCAAATCCATCTCTGCATTGGCCAAGAACCCTCTACCTACAGGGCAGTTTCTCAGTTCCTAAAATCTGTGTCATGTTTGGACACCTACTGCCTGATGATATGGTCCCAGTGTTGGTTCAGATGCTGCCTGTGCTGGAAGAATAAAACAAGGTTTTGAAAACAGCCAGAGGAAGGCACCAACTTGTCCCTCCATGTCTTTGAAACCTTCTTTGAAAGTCATGGGTTTGAATTTTGTCTAGCACCCTGGGATGGTCAACCCAGTTTTGAAAGCCCCAAACTACCTGCTGCCTTATCAGGGCAGGACTTGAAGGGCTCGTGATTCTTGCGCTGGTTGATCTGCAGCAACAAATGTCACCATTAGGCTGCAAGTTGCAACAAGTTGGAGAACTGAAGAAGTTAAGACTGGAGATGCCTCTGGAGTGGTCTAGTCCAACCTCCTGCTCCCAGCAGTGCTGTCTCCAAGACTGTCCCAGGGCAACTGTAGCTCTGCCTGATGTCAACCCCCCCCTACCCCCCAGGACACAGAAAGATGACTGTCTTTTTGCTGCTTATATTCATTTGGGGAGCATCTAAACAAGTTGTTTTGCATACAGTTTCTCCTTTCCTGTATCCCCTCCTGTCCCTGCTTATGGTTTTGAAAATAACATCTAAATTGGATTAAATTACTAGAGCCTGATTGTTTCAGCCTTCTCCCACCACTGTGGTCCGCTCCCTTGCATTTATTTCTCCCTCTCCAGGCTGGAAAAACTTTAATGTAGGAAAACAAGACCCAACAGCACTCATGGCTCTCATGCAACTACTTACTGTGTGGCCGGCATCTCGGAGCAACTTCGCTGCTGTAAGTCCGCTTATTCCTGCACCGACGATGACTACATTTGCTGGATGAGTTGCAGGTTCTAACCCATCTTTGACGATCTTCAGCAGTTCCTCATAGTCTTTGTCATGCAGGCAATATTCAGGGAAACATGGAAACCTCTTTGCGCTTAGGAGACCTACTAGCAGGAGTATTTGGAAAAGGACTAGGGAGAGAAGAAAAGAAGAGAAGAAAATAATGCAACGAAGGCACTCGGCGTTCAGCATGCAAGTTCATTCCTGACAGCCCGGGAGGGAGGTGACAGCACAAACTGGCTCTGACTACGTCGGTGTCCAAACCCTGAAGAGGAACATCTAGCAAATCTGTTTTCAAATCAGCTGGCATGATTATGAAATCCATGGCATCAGCAGGTCTCTCATGACTGCAGCCAGATGTCAAGTGGTGCCAGTGAACATAATTTCTTTTTCGTATGGACAAATCAAGCCCATTGATGACTTTTTTTTTTTTCATACTCATGTTCTGCTTGTGCAGCTGCTGTGGTAAGTTTCCAAAATGAGCTTGACCCTTTTGAATAAGCTCAAAAGGCTCCATAATGAAGAATGATAATTAATGTCATTCACGTGCAAATAATTAAGGCAATCTTGTTGTCCCAACTGCCCTTTCCCATACCTTAGTAATTTGTGACATTTTTGATGCAGTGGAGGGAGGAGATAATATTATATAGAAAGATGGACAGACTAGATGGAGACTATTGCATAGATGGACAGAATAGTTGGAAAGAATATTACATAGAAAGATGAACAAATTGGATAGATGAAGATAGGTGATAGGACTTCTCTGTTTAAAATAAATAATAAGTCATTTCATTTCTGAGACACTCTATAGGGAACAGCAGGCAGACTGCAGCCCATTCAGAGTAACTGTTTCTACCAGAATAGACACAACAACTTTATATTAATATTTTCACAGGAAAATAAAGTTTGAACAGGAACCACCCTGGGATTTTCTAGTTTTCATTTCTGTTCTCCAGAAATAACTACAGGGCAACTTTTGTTTTCTCTCTCTCTCTCTTTTGTTTTTTTTTTTTTTCCCTCCCAAATACTGCCAGTTTCCTTCCAGGAAAAAGAAGAGAAAAAAAAAATAAAACAAAAAAGCTTTTAAACCACACCCTGTGTAATTCTTACTCCTGGAAAACGCCTGAGGAATGATCTGCAGACAACATGGGTTGAAGTGCCCCTGAATAAACCTCAGAGCTGTCATCCTGCCAGTGATTTTTCTGAGACACCCAAATCCAACTCCTCAAATCAGATCTTTCTACAGCCTGTGGAGCTGATCCAGCTTCCTGAAGACACAGTGGCAATAAAAAACAATTAGAAAGAATCTGCTACAATTAGCCTAACAGCAGGGTTGCCTTCTTCAAAGGATGGCAGAAAGTGATATCATGTTCCTGACCCAATGCTGCTGCTGCCCTAGTCTTCCTTGAGGACCAGAGATGCTGCCTTGAGTTGCGTTTTTTGGCTTGTGTGGGGCTCATAGTGGTGTACAGCCAGCAGCCAGTCTTGCTGCCCTCATCTCACCCAGCGTGGCAACCTCAAAGGCCCATGGATAATGGGGAAGACAAAGGAGATCCTTTTTGGAGATTGGGCTCTCCATGGGAGGAGAGAAAATGCATTGAGATCAGCTCTTGGAAACATCTGATGGATCTCCATCTTCCATCAGACCTTCTTGTGTTGTGGCTAGACATGGAGAAACCACAAACCTGATGGAAGGTGGTGTCCTCCAGGAAGGTCTCTGGAGACTCTGAGCTTGTGCCTGTGTTTCCATCTCTCCCTGCACAACTAGGAATATCCCACTCCCTACGCTTGGAAGGGAGGTCTCCCACTGCCCACAGTGCTGCAAAGTTGAGCTCCAGGTGATCATGAAATACCCTAGCTGAAGAAAGGGAGGTCTGTGGTTATGCTGTCAGAAGATGACATAAGGCAGATGTTCCACCAGATGGAAAAAACAAAGCCAGGCACTGAAGATGAGAGAAAACTGGAAAAAAACAGCAAGAAAGTTCAAGATTCAAGGGAAGAGTCACTCACCAATCCTAGTCATTGTTCCAGTAGGAAGACAAGTCTTCTGCTGAGATTTGCTTTCATTTTATACCCTGCTTAAAAAAAAAAAAAGGCAACCCAGCTGTGGTGGTTCAAAAAATTCTACCAATCAGTACACCCGAGAAGAGAGCAAAGTGTAATTTGTCATAAGAAAGGGAAGCAGCAATTGAGTATGTAGTCAGGTCCTCAGTAATTTGGGTGGGTTTCTTTCTTTACTCATTGGTGTTACCAGTTTTGGACATCAGCCATCAGTCTATGGCACATTTTAGGAAGTGTTATGATTGTTGGAATACAGTAAGGGTGACCGCACCCTTCTTGTTAAGGGCAGAGAACTTCCCAGCAGTGAAATATCAGGTTTGGTGTTTCCTTGTACTGCACAAAGGGGTATCCATTTAAATTATCTAAGTATCACGGGATTCGTTCTGCATCCCAGGGAGACCTCTGAGCTAGCATCCAAAATATCCTTTCTGGTGATGAAAAAGGACATTTCCAGATAACAGTTCATCTGTTGGGCACTCACGTTAAGAGTTGCACAATTTTGATTTTTTTCCTGTCTTCATTACTATAGAGGGAACTCAGACCTCAGATGCCTTCACTGAAATGGCAAAAACTGGGTGATACCAGCATTTTTTCCAGAATGAAGATCTTTGACCTACCAAAGCACCACAAACCAGCCTGCGGAACCATCCCTTGGCTGGTTCACCACATCTTACCCACCATATAGACATACCTAACTCTGTGTAGGCATCTTGGCTGGTCTGCTCCTGAAAAACAATAATAATAAACCCACCACACACCACCCTTTCCCTCCAAACTTTCTTGTCCCTTCTGTCTTTGCCTTATGTCTAAAGACTGTCTTTTTCAGTCAATCAGACGATTTGCTGATTTGATTGAGGAAACGAAACTAAAAGTTGGTTCTTCCCAGACTTCTGGACCCTGAGCGGTGACATCAGCACCAAGTCAGATGCCGGTCTCATGGAAGGGGCTTTCCCTGAAAAGCGTTTTGCTGGAATTGGTTTTGCAAGCATCAGTAGTGATTGGCTTTTCTTAGTACCATTTTCTTATTGAAATCCTCTTTTTTTTTTTTTTCTGCAATGTTTTCAGTTCTCCTTGCATCGGAACCCAGAGCTACGTGCATCAAAGCAGAAGCAAACTCATTCCTCTGTGTTATTAAAAGTTTGGTCTTTAAATGTCTGGATGCCTTCCCTGGCCATCCAGACAGTAAGGTTGAGAGCACAGTGCTGCTTTGGTGGTATTATTTTTATTTTTCTGTCCTCTTTCAGTACCACTTCCTTTAGTTCTTTGATCACAACAGCTCAAGTCTCCTCATCACCATGCTCTATCCTGTTCAAGTATCAACAATATTGTGGGTTTTCAGTAAGTTTAATCATAAAATATCTCAAGGAAGCCTAAGGACCATTGGGTCCAACTCCCAAAGTTTGAGTAGAGTTTTGGAGAATCACAGCAAGGGACATGGTGCTTTGGAAAGATCAGGTGGTGGTGCCCACTCATGATGCAACTTTGGTCTACTGTTTTAAATAACACCCCAGAAGAGTGGATTGCAGAACCATGGCAAGGTCAAGACTGTGAGTGTTGCAGGGACATCCCCTGCCTTACCCCTTCCGTGAACTCATGCTCTCAAGAAGTTACAAATTAAGATCCCTTTGGGTAACCCTGGTCTTAGGGGGATGGTGCTTCCAAATTGCTTAAGCCACCGCTGAACAAGGGTTTAATCTTTGCAGCCCAGTAGGAACCACTGAATATATTTGTATCTATGGGATCTCTTGGTTCTGGTGGACTTTTGTGGCTTTATGCGCAATGGGTCTTCTTGGAAAAAGCCAGGATGTGGGTCTTACCCAGCAATGTGCTTGTTGATGGAGTGTAGGTGTGTTTCTATAGCACAGTGGAGATTTTGTGCTCCCGCTTCCTCTGCCTGATTCTGTAGGTAGCCCAGTCCTGGGGCAATTTAATCTTCCCCAAAACCATATTCCCAGTGGTGCTGCTGAGGTGGCCAAGGAGGTTCACTGTGCTTTTAGTATCACCTTGGCTGTGCCATTGGCAGGGTTGGTCTCTTCCAAAATGGTGATGTTTTTAATTCCAGGACCTATCTCTGCCTGTATCAAGGCAAAATTAGGAACTGATTCTTTGCATTCAGTTGACCAGCTTTCATCATGGTGTCCACGAATTCCCCTTTGTCCTCATTAAAATTGGGTGACAAATGTCTGTGGAAACTTTCGTTCTAAGTAAGACTGAAGGATTTTCTATTTAAGAAAATCCACCGCTTTGGTTCAGGTTTAACATTTGGAAAAGGCAAAGGCAATATTTTTCTGAAAAAAAAATAAATTGTTTGTGTCTGATTTTAATTTTTTTTTTTACTGGCTTGTGATTGCCAGGTTGTATTCTTGATACGTGTGGGTGTCTACACTGAAAAATCAACATATCATGCTTTCATATGAAGCAATGATATTCTTGGGGTATTTGGGGATTACATGATGAAATCAGTACGCACACATGTTCCCAGGACAGCTGGAGATTCTGGAGGGCAGTTTTGTTTCGTTTTGTTTTGATAAGAGCTAGATTAACATGTGTCCTAACAAGTTGCTTTAGGATCAACCTCAAATGACAGGGTTTATTGTCTAAGTAATGCATGACAGCAATTGCAAAAGAAGTTCCTCCCATGTTCCTGCTCCTGTCTGCTGCTTCCCTGAAGACTATGGGAAACCAAGTTTCCACCTGGAATCAATTACGACGTGAGGCTTGGAGGACAGCAGGAGGGATGAAAACCAAACTGAATCAGTGAGCGTGGGATGGAGGAAGAAAGGACAATTATTTGCTTCCAAATAATTGTCTTCTGATTTTAATGTTGGTTTTTCTGACTGAAGGGAGGAGAAAAGTCAGGGTTTGGTTCTCCAGAACTGGAGCAGGTAGACATTGGTGTGGGACATCAGCTGTGTTCTTGACGGTGCATTGAGGAACTTGAAAGAAACATGGGAGGTGTGTGTATGAGTGAGTATTTACATATGGATAAGAAAATGAGCTATGTATGTAAAGCATGGGGAGGGAAAAACCCAGGGTGTTTCTGGGTGGATTTGTTAACAAAGTAATTAGCCTTAATGAGTTTCCAAGCTGACAGACACAGGTCTAAGGTGTGCAGGCAGTTTCTGCTGAGGAAAGATGTTCTTTCAAAGGATTTTCTTGTCAGGATTTTCTCACACAGAAGACTCCCAAGACATGTGTTGCACGTACTCGGCTTGATTGTGCAACTGCGAGACGAAACTTTTGAGATTGGGGCAACACTCTGAGAAATAAATGGTAGTTTTCACTCGGGGTGGAAGACTTCCATTGGGAGGGTGAGCATCCCAGAGGGGTGAGGGGTCTTGGAGGTCTTCAAACCTTGCGGGCACTCATCATGCCTGGTTGACCTGGCCCAGAGGGACCTCAGTGACCAGCACCGGTCAGGATTCTACCCATTATGAATTGGGGAGGGGGCATTGTTCATTTGGCCAATAGTAGGGCTCAGAGCTGCCCCTCATTTGCATGCTCATTTGCATAAAATGGGGAGGGGGGGATGTTTGTAGAATTGAGGGGTCAATTGAGGGGTTTTTAGAAGTGAGAGGACAAAGCTGAGCCATGGTGTCTGCTAGGGGACGAAAGAGGAGAACCCAGCAGGGAAGGAGATCCCAGAAGGAAAGGAAATCCCAGCATGGAAGGAGGCAGAAAAGTCGTGGCAGGAGATCTCCAGCTAAGCAGAGGAAGCATTGGGGGCAGGCAAAGCGTCAACGTGTGGAGAAGCAGAGGAAAAGGGCTTTGAAACGCTCCTTCCGCTCCATCAATGCCAAGATGCTCAACCAGATCAAGCGTGACAGCCGGTTCCTCTCCCACCAGGCAGAGGGGCTCATGATCAAATTCGTGGAGAACATCTACCAGCAGGTGTCGAGCGAGGCCGAGCGGCTGCGGAGGAAGAGCCGTGATCCCCTCATCAGCCCCGCGCATGTGCAAGCCGCCCTGCAGCGTGTGATGCCGAAGAGGAGGTGGAGGCAGATGCCCACCGTGCTCTTGAGAAACAGACACTAGAGAAACATCCTCCTTCCCTTGAGCTTTGGATGGGCGGCGAGCAAGACCTAAAGCCTAAGGGAGAGGAATTATAACACCCCAGTTGCTGAAAAGACCAGCAGAACCACCAGTTTGGGAAGACCTGAGCAATGCACCATGTGGAGTTGGGGAGTTTGTCAAATGAAATAGTCAACGTGGTGCTGCAATAAAGCCCAAATGCAGCAGCTTTTGGTGGTGTCAGGGGTTTCTTTTGCAGGAAAGGATGATGAGGGGGTTGGGCTGTGGCTCGGTGTTTCATTAGTGAGGATCTGTAGGTGGTTTACCTTAGAGAAATAAGGGCTTTCATGCCCTTCTCGCTGCAAGTAGATGGTTATATATACTTGAATATCTGTATTTAAATCACCAGCAGATGATGGGAGTTGCTGCAAGCAGGGAAAAAGTCCCACTAGTCGAAATTGCCCTAGGATAGTGGTGGTGATATCCCAGTTCTGTTAAACTTATTCCTCATTATTAGCCATGACAATTAAAGCAGTGATTCTTAAAAAGAAGCAAGATCAGCCCAGCCACGTGCTGTGCAGCAAGGGTGCCAGCTGGCTTTTAGAACGATGGTGGTGGTTGCCATCACTGTGTCTGCTTCGAGGGTTGAATTTGCTGTGAAAAAGCCTATTGCTGGTATCATCGGCGGGGGGAAAGAAATTATTTTATTGAAGGGGGGGAAAAACGAAGATTCCCTGACCGGGAATCGAACCCGGGCCGCGGCGGTGAGAGCGCCGAATCCTAACCACTAGACCACCAGGGAAGCGGTGGCAAAGCGTTACTGCCGCAGCCCCACGCGTGTCCGCTCCACGGGACACCTTCCCCCCCCCCCCCCCCCGGAGGGGGTGGCTGCGCAGCCCCCGCCTCTCCCCGCAACCGAGGGACCCGCGGGGCAGCGTCCAGCCCGCTTCCCCTCCGCTTCCCATGCTTTTTCTCCACGCGTGGGCGCACTTTGCAAGCGGCGAACAGTAGAGACGGTCACAGGAGCAAGTCTGGGTTGTTTTGGGTTTTTTTTTTTTTTGCGGGGAGGAGAAGAATCGGCGTCTCCTTAACTCAGGTGCGGGGATAATGGAGGGGAATTATTTAAAAACAATTATAAAAAAATTGAGTTTTTCGAAGGAAAAGAAAAGGTGTGTCAGAAGTGGGATTTGAACCCACGCCTCCATTCGGAGACCAGAAAACCCCGGCGCAGGGAAAGCAGAGCCTTGAGTCTGGCGCCTTAGACCACTCGGCCATCCTGACACTGTCAAATACTTCCCTTGCCCTCCTCATCCTCAACGATTAATCCTTCCGCATCCTGAGCTTTCCCATCTCTTTTCCAAATTTGCAGCAAGTTGATTTTTTTTTTTTTTTTGCATTGGGAAACCCCTCTTCTGGGTTTTTTCTGCTCCCCTGTTTCCATTGCTCCATCCCTGGTCCACACAGCCTCCGTTGCCCACTCAGGATAAACAAGGATTTGCTTTTTTCGGAAGAGCCAGACCAGCCTGATTTAGACTGAAACACGCCACAGTCCTGGCTGCAATTTGGTCATCGCCTCTAAAAAGAAAAATTAAGAGGAAGATGGAAAAAAAGAGGCACACTCACATGCTCATGGTGCTAGTAAAATCCCCAATTTAATTTAACACCAACAGTTTTACTGTCTATTTTTATTCCGTAGCCAAACTGACTGCTTTTCTCCTTATTCTTTGCACTCTTGGAAATCTCCCCCGTCACTCTGCAAAGCCCAGCGGGCTCCATCAAAGGTTTTTTTCCAACATTTCTCCAGTTGCCCCAGAAAAACAAAGCCTGAAATTTCCAGGTTTAGCTCCGGCTCTTTTGGAAAAACTTCCTACCTCATGCGCCTTCGTTAAGTGAATACAATAATTAACTTAGGAAAAATCGAAATTAAGTTGTTTCTGGCTCCTTCTGGCAAGGAAATGCAGAAGGAAAGGTGGGTTTGGAGAAAACTTTTGGGGATTTTTCACTGGGGTTAAAAGTAAAAAAAAAAAAAAAAAAAAGAGGATGTTCTTTTGGTGTAATTCCATGCTTTTCAGGCCAAAAAAATTTCTTTATGCAAATTCTGGATGAGGAAGAGCTGCCTCATAAAGGCTTTGTCGCA
The DNA here is from genome assembly GCF_028858705.1 of Grus americana. Lineage (NCBI taxonomy): Eukaryota > Metazoa > Chordata > Aves > Gruiformes > Gruidae > Grus > Grus americana. The sequence goes on along the minus strand of NC_072883.1, from coordinate 318,810 downwards.
GCTGGCCAATCCTGGGCTGCGCTGTTGATCCCTCATTTGGATATCTCCATCTCTCTAAGAGCGCTGGTGGGACACCTTTGCAGGGAGGAGCACTGAGCCTGAAGGAGACCCCATGGCTGCAGCCACCAAGAGAAGAGGAAAAACCCCGAGGAGGAGGAGGAGGAAGAAGCAGAAAGTCCAGTGGACGAAACCTCTGCTTAAGTGGAAAAGGTCTCCGGCTCAGGCAGGGCGATGGAAACCAGCTCCGAAGGGATCAAACGGCTCGTTCAGGAAGGGATCTTACGGCAGGGACATCTCCAGGCTGCTGAGCCAGCTGCCACTGCTGACCGGGCGCATGTCAGCGAAGGCGAAGAGGCTGATGAACATCTCCATGGACGTCCTTTGCAAGGGGGTGGTCACCGAGGCGGATCGCCGGAGGAGGCAACGTCGAGGGTCCTTCATCGGTATCTTGGAGTTGCAGGCTGCTGTGGATAAGGTTATAAAAGGTGAAGATGGAGCGCATTTCTCCTCCTCCATCCCCAGCAGATCTTGCATGAACTGAATAACAAGGGCCTGTCCTCTCGCCATGGATATCTTTCCTTGTCTCCCTCATTACATGCCTGGGAGAAGAAGAAAAAAGGAGGAAGAAAGAATAAACTCCGAGTCTTTCTCACCTGCCTGATTCAAAAATCATTCCTGTAAAGGCAACCACCAAACCTGGCATCCCACCAGTACCCCAACACCCACGTGCCCTTGCAGGAGGTAATTTGGAGGGTAGCTCCTGGATGGGAGCATCTTCAGCATCCTGCTGAAGACTACATGAATCATCCCCCCCATGATGCAGGTGGGAGACCACCAAAGTCCGCCTGAACTTCCTCAAAGACCCTCTCCATGCAGTTGGGAGATCTCAGCATCTGCAGGGAAAGACTGCTCCCAGTCAGGAGATGCCATCCTCATCTCAGACCACACCAAGTGTCTGGGGAGGTTGGAGATCCACCAGAGAGCTTTGCCACGGTGGGAACAGGGCAATGGCCTCTGAGACATACCTGAAGTTACAGTCATCTTGGCTTGGTACTTAGTAGGGGAGAAAAATGATGTTTTCTGCCACTGATTCCCTTTATTTATGAAGTCTGCACTTAGGGGTTTGGTGTGTTACTTTGCCGAGGTTCTAGGAGATGGGTGGGTACCATACCAAAGCCCAGTGTTGGCTGGAGCTCCCTAGCCATGTTCTCTAGACAAAGCCCAATGACCTTACAGCTCAAATGCTAAAAAAAAACCCCAACATTAAAGCAGGATTCCCCCCCAAAGTGATGTGAACTGGTAGGAAGAGACCAACCCCGGTGGCCTCTGGCCCCTGGGCTTGCTCCTTGTTGGTTGCTGCAGCCTCTTTGGGGACCCTGAGGCTCAAGGGCTTCCTCCTGCCCCAGTCTAGAGGTAAAAAGGGGGCTGTGGGGCTCGTGTGCCTGGACTACCCATGGGTGTGCGCACACACACACCCCCCGCCCCCAACCAGTATTTATCACACCACCTTTTATTCCTGAAGCTGTTATCGCTATGAACAGATTACCAGAGGAGAATGCTAGATGGGAGATAAAACAGCCCTTGGGCACCTCGGTGTGGGGAGAGTTTGGAGCAGTGAGGGGAAAGAAAAAAAGGTCCTTTTTGTTGTGTTTGGGCAGGGTGAGAGAGCAGGAGATGCCCAGGATTAATTTGGGTGGGAGGAACGGAGGGTGTTTTCTCTCTCCTGCTTTGCTGGAGGAACCTCACACCTGAGTTGGTGTTTTCTGCTGATGGTGGTCCCCATCATTCTCTTCATCTTTCTTCCCTCTCCCACATGTGCCAAGTCCTGGTTGACTTCTTTGGAGATAGACCTTCTGGCTGGGCTGGCATCGCTGAGCTTCACCAGCACGGCGTGGCGAGTTGGAGCCACTCATGCACAGAGCTGGAGCACGCCATCGCCATGGTGGAGCTGCCGGTGCATGATGACGTTGGAGCTCTGGCTGAAGCTCTTCCCACACTCGGGGCAGCGGTAGGGCTTCTCCCCGGTGTGCACCCACTGGTGCTTCGTGAGAGACGAGTTGACGTTGAAGCCCTTCCCGCAATCCCTGCAGACATAGGGTCGCTCGACGGCGTGGACCCGTTGGTGGGTGGTGAGATGAGCCCGTTGGCTGTACTGTCGCCCGCGCTTCCCACACTGAAACGGCTTCTCCCTGGTGTGTACCCACCGATGCCGTGCCAGGTTGGAGACCACCACGAAGCTCTTGCCACGCACGCCGCAGAGGAAGGGGGTCTCTCCAGTATGGCTGCGCTGGTGGGTGAGGAGGTAGGAGCTGGTGGTGAAACTTTTGCCGCACTCGGAGCACTTGTAGTGCTTCTCCTGCCGGCCAGCACTGCGGTGCCAGATGAGGTGGGGTCAGTTGCTGAAGCCTTTGCCGCAGTCGGCACAGCTGTAGGGTCGCTCACCGCTGTGCGTCTGTTGGTGGGCGATGAGCTTGGAGCTGATGGTGAAGCCTTTGCCGCAGTCGGCACAGCTGTAGGGTCGCTCACCGCTGTGCAGCCATTGGTGGGTGATGAGGTTGGAGCTGCCGCTGAAATGCTTCCCGCAGTCGGGACACTTGTAGGGCTTCTCCCCGGTGTGGGTATGGCGAAGTTTGATGAGATTGGAGCTGACATTGAAGCTCTTCCCACACTCCCGGCACAGGTACGGGCGCTTGTCCGTGTGCAACCGGCGGTGGGTCACCAGGCGGGAACGTTGACTGCAACGCCAGCCGCAGTCAGGACACTTGTAGGGCTTCTCCCTGGTGTGGCTCCACCGGTGACGCACCAGGTTGGACACCACGTTGAAGCTCTTGCCGCACTGGGCGCACTGGTAGGGTTTCTCGCCTGTGTGGATGCGATAGTGTGTCACCAGTGCCGAGCTGTGCCTGAAACCCTTCCCGCAATCGGGGCATTTGTTGGGTTTGTCCCCACCGTGGCTCCGCTGGTGACAGAGCAAGTTGGAAAAGACCCCGAAGTTTTTCCCCACAGTCAGGGCAGGGGTGCCGGGACCCCCATCTCCGAGGATGGAAGCTCTTCTCACTGGTGGGATGAGAGATGAGTCTATCTCTGGGGCGAAGGCTACGGGGGAACAGCAATTCCCTGTGCATCCCTGGAGTTTCCCTCCCAGAAAGACCCTGGACCTCTTGTTGGCGTTTCTCTTGGGAGCTCTGGTGGATGTTGGCTAGCTCATGGTGCTGGGAGATGTTCTCCGGGCAGGTCTTGATGTCTGGGTCTGTGTGTGCGGTGCTGTCCTTCATCCCACTCACCATCCCATCCCCTGCAGAGGAAGAGATCATGAGTCAGTCCCTGGCTGGGACACCTGGGATGATGCAAGGGCTGGGCACAGCTGAGAAAGGTCTCCTTGTTCTCTTACATAGCATCTCCTTGGCTGGAAAGAACATGGGGCCAGGTGGACCATTGGCCTGATGTGGTAGAGCATGTGCTCCTCTGCAGAAGGTGGGGATGGAGGGTGCTATGGGTCCCCCGGGGGGGAAACACAATTGCCAGAAGCAATGGGGAAAGTCTCCTTCACCTCCAAAGTCTAGAGGAGCATCCCCTGTGCCCACCAAACCCCAAGACTTGGCCCAGGAAGGAGGGAAGATGTGTCCTTACCTATAGAGGAGTAATTTCTAGTGCTCTCCTGCATGGCTTCCTGGTACTGGGCCTGCTGGCCGGGATCGGTGAAGTACCGAGCCACCTCCTTGAAGGTCACTGGATACTGCAACAACAAGGATGTCCCAGGTCAGTGCCTGCCACCACAGGTCAGCTCAAGGCAGCATGGAGAGGAGCCAACATTCAGCAGAGCTGCAGGGCAGCCAGAAAGGATGCTGGCAAGGATCAGAGAGATCAAGGTATTGTTCCTCATGGGGTGTAGTTAAGCTGTGGAAAGCTGCAGGACATCACAGATGGTAAAGGTTCAGAAAGAAGCTGGGTACGCTTTGGGGGAAGGAAAAGCAGAAACTGGAAAACACTGAGGACTGTTAAACACCCAACAATGCCTGGTGGGGATGATGGAGCTCAACCAGGCTGGGCTCAACCTCTCCACCCTCTCCTCTGTGCCTTTTCTTGTCACTTGGAGACACAAACCCCCATGCCTTGCTGTGATTTTCCACCTCTCCTGTGTTTCTGAGATGGGGAAGCTCAGAGAAACCCTTACGGCATCTTGCGTCTAAGGCTCAGCCTTGTAGCGTGCCCACCACAGGCTCCATCCTCTGCTCCTCACCACCTCTCCTGCACCCTGACCACCCGCTGCTGGTATATGGGGACCTCTTGGTCCAAAAGGAGCGGCAGGAAGGTGATAGCCCACATCTATGGTCACAGAGCAGCTCGTGCAGCCCCACCAGACCGGGCAGAAGGTACCTGGCACCAACATTTCAGGTCAGCCGAAATGCACTTGCCCACCCCAAAGGAGAGACTCTCCCTCACCTGTGCTGGCTCTGCTGTGGCCATGTCCTTCTCCGTCCCTCTCGACAGCGATGGGGATGCTCTGCTGGAGCCTATGGAGGGAGAAGGAGGTGCTGAGCTGTTCCCTGCAGGAAAACTGTGAAAAAACCCCGGACAAATCTGGGCAGTGCCCTTTGCGTGGGCATCTGTGCAAGGGAAGAAGCCACCTCCTTTGTTCCTGCAGGGTTTTCCCCCTCAGAATACAGGCAGAGGGCTCAGCCAGCCCTTGGCCAGCAGAACTCAGCTTCCTCCGACCTTCTCCACCTTCTCGGGAGCAGATCTGCTGCTCGGGTCACCAGGGAAGAGCCAGATCCTGGGAGCAGCTCTGGTCTCTCCATGCCCTCTTGTGGTGCACGGGGATGGGGCAAGGGCCAGGGACTGCTGCTCCCTCTCTCTGCTCCTTGCACTGGTCCCATTACAGGGACTGGGAGGCAGGACAGCCGGTGTGGGGGTCTCCTCGCCCATCACCTGGAATCTTTGGCTCGGGATTTGGTGCGGACAGAGCCCCGGGGCAGAGGGCTCTTTCGTGCCTCGATGGGCCTGGGGCTGCAGGCAGAGCTCTGCCCCTGCCCTGAGCACGTCCGGGATCCCTGGAGAGCCCCTTTCTCCCCTCCGCCTTCATCATCCCCCTGATCCAGCCCCTTCCTGTGTCCTCCCATACCCAGCCGAGCTGCAACACACTGAGAACCGCCGGGGCTGCTCAGTGTCCCCTAGCACCAGGCTTGGTCCCCCGGTCTCCCTTGGGGACATCTGTCCACTGCCACCAGCTGAGAAGTGATGGAGCAGGCACAGAGGATGAGGGAGGCTGCAGAAATCAGCTCCGCTCCCTCCTTCGGCGGGGAGACAGGGGTTAAACATCTGTGCATGAGGGAGGGCAGGATTTAGGGATAATTCCCCATCCTTGCGCTTTTTCCAAAGCAAACGAAAAGAAAATTACTGCTTCCCCTCCGCTCACGGCTTTTCCCAGCCAGGGAGGGATTAAACCACCACCACCACCAAAACCCCTGCACCCACCGTAGAGAAAAGCGTCCGCGTGGTTTCAAATCTCCTGGGCTTTCTCGGAGGCAGAAATCCAGGCTCCTCTCTCATTCCCCCGCTGCATTTCTTTAGCTTCTTGTTTGCAGAGTTGTGTTTCCCTCGGCTTTCATGATCGCCTCCTCCAGCAACAAGGAGGGATAACTTGGTAAGTGGAAATTCCCCTCCTTCCCACCCGCAAGCGCGTGACTCCCGAGCCTGGATGAAAACACGGTTTGGGTCACTTTTCCAGGTGGAAAACCCTAATTTCTTGCTTGCCTGATGCTGATCCCTGATGCCGATCGGGCAACCAGCCCGGTGACCGCGCTCTCCTACCCGGGGGATGCCCCGTCGCCCCAGAGAGACACCCCCCACCCCGCCTTCCCACGCTTCCCCGTGGTTGCGATACTATAAGCATCCCCGCTGCTGCTGTTGCGATCCCCCGGCAGAGTTTCTAGCGAGGTCGGGGCTCGCCAAAACAGCTGGGTAAGGGAAAAGCATGGGGGCAATTCCGGCGATGGGACAGCAGGACCTTAGTGGGGTCTCGCGTGCCCCCCACGGATGCCGGGGAGCCTGCGGGGAGGGTCGGGATGGGGGGGCGGCCGGGGTTGGGTTACCTCTAGAGGGCTCTGGGTAAATGCTGCGGCCAAGGAGCCTGTTCTTGGCGTCTCTTCTCTCCCGGATACTGGATTGGGCTTCCGGAGCAAAGCCATGCCCGGCATCGCCTCCATTGTGCCCGGCTGTCGGGAGGCTCGGCGGTCCTGGGGGTGCAAGGGGGGGGGTTCTGTGTATCCCCCCCCCCTCCTTGCAGCATCGGCCTGGGAAAGGGGGGGACGCTTCTCCCAGGGAAAGCCCTGCGGAGGCAGCTCCAGGCTCGGCTGGCAGAGAGTCCTGAGCCAGGGACTCCAGGTAACAAGGAGAAACCCTGGGCAGGGATGTGCTCCTGCTCTGCAGCGGGTCCTGAGCTGCGTCAGGGCTGGAGCTTGCAGGATCCGGCCCTTGGGGATGTTCCCGGGAGTGACAGCTCCTTTGGGGAGAGGAGAGTGGGTAAGCAGGATGGAGAGGGCTCCCCGGGAACAGGGCACGCAGCCCAGCTCCTGGGACATGTCCCCCCCCCAGATCCCTGTCGCCCTGGGAGGGCTGATCCCCAGTGAGAGGAGGACCGGGGGAACTGGGATATTGGAGGGAGGAAGGCAGAGAGATGCTGTGAGATGCGGTCTGCCAGAAAGATGGGGGGGGAAATGGGGACCCTCCTGACCCCCATCCCCAAGCTGCTCCGCACAGGCTTGGGTTTAGTCCTGGACGGAGGGACCGTCTGTGTGCTGCAACCTGGGGAGAAATAACCCCAGTATTTCTCGAGGAATCCCCAGAAAAAGTATCAACCCCCAAACAAGAAGCACTACACAGGGAATTTCTTTCATTTCAAGGGATTTCTCTTCCCCGTAGGCGATTTTTAGGAGCCCTGAGTGAGGAACGGAGGGAGAAACCCTCGTTTTCCCAGCTGCCTGTGCCTCTCCCCACCATGGAGCCATGGGTGATGCTGGACCCGCGGCAGAAAGCCCTGTACCGGGATGTGATGCAAGAGAGCTACGAAACGCTGATGTCCCTCGGTAAGCAAACACACACAAAAAAATCCTCTTTCCTTCTTGAACATTCCTCCCTTTTTTCCTTGCTCTTTTTGTACTCCCACCCCCCCCCCCCCCGTGTCTCTGGCAGGGAAGCAAAGGGATTGCACGCAGGATGGGAAGTGGGGAAGAGGAATCCAGGCAGGTTTTGAGGGGGATTTCCCCAAACTCAGCCCTCTCCTTGTTTGTTTGAGGGTTTTTTTGTAGGAAAATGTTATTGATCTCTCCACATTATTTTTTTTTAATTGGAAATAATGGGATGTGCTTAGCATTTCCACATTCCTGGTTCAAACTGGGATCAGGTCTCCCATCGCATCTCTCTTCCTCCTCTCTAGGAGACCAAAATGTTTAAGGGAATCCTGTTCCTGCTCTGTTGATTTAAATGCCAACCCCTGCTCCAGTTGAGGCCACGCTCTCCCGTTTTTCTCCTTTTCCCATTTCCCCAGCAGCACAGGGGCTGGTGAGTGAAAAAGCAGCGGAGGAAGGAGCGGTGGCAGAGAGCTGCGAGGAGCTCGAAGCATGCTCATCCCGCAGCCCGGAGAGGGAGAAGACCCTCGGTTCAAACAGACGGAAAACGAAACGCCCGGATAAAGCCGTGCCGCACGGCACCACAAAGATGCCCAAAGCTGCGGTGGTCCCCAAACTGGACTGTGCCAAACCCCTACGTGGGGCAGCCGGCAAGGGAACGGCAAGGGAGCGGCCATTCGGCTGCACCGATTGCGGCAAGAGCTTCCCGTGGGCGTCGCACTTGGAGCGGCACCGGCGGGTGCACACCGGCGAGCGGCCTTTTGGCTGCCCCGAGTGCGGCGAGACTTACAGCCAGAGCTCCCACCTCCTCCAGCATCGCCGTACCCACGCCAGCGACCGGCCGCATAAGTGCGGCGATTGCGGCAAACGCTTTGCCGGCGCAGCCGAGCTGGCAGCACACGGTCGGGGCCACGCTGCCGAGAAACCCCACAAATGCGGCGACTGCGGCAAGGGCTTTGTCTGGGCGTCCCACCTCGCCCGGCACCGGCGGGTGCACACGGGCGAGAAGCCGTACCGCTGCGCCGAGTGCGGCGAAGCCTTCAGCCAAGGCTCACACCTCGCCAAGCACCGCCGTAGCCACACTGGCGAGCGACCGCACCGCTGCCCAGCTTGCGGCAAGACCTTTTGCCAGAGCTCCGACCTGGCCCGTCACCGCCGCACCCACCTGGGCAAGAAAGCCCTGCGCTGCGGCGACTGCGGCAAGCTTTTCCGAGCTGGACCGGCACTGGCACGGCATCAGCGGTGTCACCGACGGGAACGCGCCCACCGTTGCACCGATTGCGGGAAGGGATTCGTCTGGGCGTCCCACCTGGAGCGGCACCGGCGGGTGCACACGGGCGAACGGCCCTTTCCCTGCGGCAGCTGCGGCGAGCGTTTCGCCCAAAAAGCTCACCTCCTCCAGCACCGCAAAACCCACTCCCCTGACCGGCCCTATAAATGCGGCGACTGCGGCAAACGTTTCGGCGAGGCTCCCCCCTTCCTCGCCCATCAGCGGGGTCACGCCGCCCAGAAGAGCTACACCTGTGGCGAGTGCGGCAAGGGCTTTGCTTGGGCATCCCACCTTGAGCGGCATCGCCGCGTCCACACCGGCGAGAAGCCCTATGAGTGCCCCGAGTGCGGCGAAGCCTTCAGCCAGAGCTCCCACCTCACCAAACACCGCCGTAGCCACCTCCCCAAGGCCGTTTTCCCCCTCGCCCCCCAACCGCTGCCCCTCTCCAGGACGCGGCTGGCGGGGGAGAAGCCCCCCGGAGCCTGCAGCGGCGAGGAGCCCTGAAGGACCCAGACCCCTCATCGGTGTGATGGACGGGGAGGGAGGACCGTGCCCAAGGGAAAATTCGGCTTGGGGACAAATCGAAGGATGCCAAGTGACATTTAAGGGGCGGAGGGTGGCACCGGGGTGGGTGACGGGGGGTGGATTTATCCTTCGGTGAATGGTGCCTGTGCCCTGCCGTGAAGGGGACCCCGGAAAGGGACGTTTTTGGGGAGAGGGAGCCTCTTCCCGAGGGAAGCGGTGCTCTTCTCCACCGGGAAAGGATGGGGGGTGACCCGGGGCTGATTCTCGTGCCAAAACACGGTGTCATTCGTGCCCACTCCTTGCTGCCACCACGCTGGAGAAGGGGATGCCGCCTTGCACCGATGGAGAGGGCGAGACGCCGAGGGCGCGGTGGGCTCGGCGTGGGGCGAGGAATAAAAAGGAGCCGCTGTGTCTGGCTCTCCTTGTGCACCAGCTGCGGGCTCCGTCGCTTTTCCCTGCTCCTGGTAGGAAGCACCGCGAGTATCTTCTCTCCCTCCAAAGATAAAAACACGCTGAGACAGGCAGAGGGTTTTGGTTGGTTGGTTTTTTTCCTTTTTTGCTGAACTACCTTCTACTTTATTACCTGCTGACCCGAGCCGAGGAGACCCAGCCTCTCCACCCTTGCCAAATTCCCGGCTCGGCACATCCCAAACCACCCTCAGTACAACCCAAACAGCATTTGGGGGGTCCCAGCAAGGAAGCGGCAGAGCTGGTGACTGATGCAGGTCCCCGTGGCTCTTTTCTCAGCTGTTTGCCCCCAAAAGTCCCCTGTGGCAGGGGGTTCCCTGGGTGATTTTGCCGATAGGTCATCTTCCATACGCCCAAGCTGTGTCACCCCCCTTCTGCCCCCCCCCCCCAAACAGGGGGGCAGAGGATGAGGAGGGTTATAGGGAGAAGTGTCATCTCCCCACCGCCCTAAATTACCACCCAGCCCTCCCCAAATCCACCCCCAGCCTCCCCCATCGCTCCTTTCCCAGTCTCCCCCCAAAGCCCCTACGTTGGCTGCTCACGCCACTCACCCCCCCCCCTTCCCCACCACCACTTTGCCCCCCCTTTCCCCACCCTGCCCCCCACCCCAAGGTATCCTGGGGCCCCCCCACCTGCTGAATGGCCCTTTCCTACCCTGTGCCGGGGAGTGGAGGACAGGCCAGCCCCCATCCTCAGCCATGGGGTGTCCCCAAAAGCAGAGGGTGACCCCCCTGGCCCCCACAGCCCCATCTCAGGAGCTGGGGGGAGGCAAGGAAGCCCAGGGCTCCTGGGGGGCAGAGGCATTGCTTTGCAGGGCATCCCCCTCCCCAGGCCTCCATGCCATGGCGGGGGGCAGGAGAGCCTTGGCAGCCCAGCCCCTGGGGGCTGTGGAGGAGGAGGAAGAGGAGGAGGAAGGCACGGGGTGCTGCTGGAAAACAGAGCTGGGGTCTTCGGGCCAGAGCTCGGCGGGGGTGGATGTCCCCTCTCGCCTCTCGCCCTCCCACCACACGGGCGGCAGCAAGGAGAGGGGGCTGCGGCCCCCTGTGCCAGCGGTGGCATGCAGTCGCTGGTGAGCCGCCAAGGCCGTGCCGAGGCCGAAGGCTTTGCCGCATTCTGGGCAGATGTGCCGCTTCTCCGAGCTGCCCTGCGCGTGGGCACGCTGGTGCCGGTTGCGGTGGGAGCTGCGGCCGAAGCATTTGCCGCAGTGGGCGCAGGAAAAGGGTTTCTCGCCAGTGTGGGTGAGCCGGTGCCGGTCATAGTGGGAGCTCCAGGCGAAGCCTTTGCCGCAGACGCTGCACTGGTAGGGTTTCTCGCCCCGGTGAAGCCGCCGGTGTCGTTCCAAGCTGGCTGGCGTGCTAAAACCCTTGCCACACTCAGGGCAGGCATGGGGCCGGCCCGGTTGCGCGGCATGCGTGCGGCGATGAGCCAACAAGGTGGAGCTGACGGCGAAGCTCTTCCCGCACTCGCCACAGCGGTAGGGCCGCTCGCCGGTGTGTACCCGGCGGTGCCGTTCCAGGTGGGAGCTGACGGCGAATGCCCGCCCGCACTCACCACAGCGGAAGGGCTTCTCCCCAGTGTGGATGCGGCGATGGCGTTCCAGGTGTGAGACCCAGCCAAAACTCTTCCCGCACGCCCCGCATGGGTAGGGTTTGCTGCCACCTCCTCCAGCACCAGCTTCCTCGGTGACTGCCGACACGGTTTTGGCGGCGTCACCGGTTTGCTGCTGCCGGGCATGGGTGCGCTGGTGCTTGGCCAGGGCTGAGCCCCAGCGGAAGCAGCGTTTGCAATCCGGGCAGGGGTACGGCCGCTCGCCGGTGTGGACACGTTGGTGCTTGAGGAGGTTGGAGCTCTGGCCGAAGCATTTGCCGCACTGCTCGCAGCGGTAGGGCTGCGGGGGACTGCGGGCAGGGTCGGCACCCGCTGGCGGCGTCTGGGTACCCTTGTGCTTGAAGCGCTGGGGGTCCGTCTGGTGGTTGAGGCGCTTGCCGCAGTCAGCGCATTTCTGGGGGGGCGGTGGGGGCTCTTCCTCCGCCTCCCCGTCGTCCTCATCCTCGGAGGCGGCGGCAGCAGCAGCATGGGTGCGCATGTGGCGGTCGAGGTGGGAGCTCCAGGCGAAGGCTCGCCCACATTCAGCGCACTGGAAGGGCTTCTCACCGGTGTGGATGCGCCGATGCCGCTCAAGGTGGGAGCTCCAGGCGAAGGCTTTCCCACACACCCCACACTCGTAGGGCTTCCCACCAAGGTGGCTCTTCTGGTGCCGGTCGAGGGCCCCCGGATCGGCAAAGCTGCGGCCGCACTGGGGGCAGCGGTTGGGTTTCTCCCCGCCGGGCGCGTGGGTACGCTGGTGGGTGAGCAAGGAGGAGCTGACGCTGAAGCGACGTCCGCAGTCGGGGCAGGCGTAGGGCCGCTCGCCCGTATGGACCCGCTGGTGGATGGTGAGGTCCGAACGTTGGATGAAGCATTTGCCGCAGTCGGGACATTCATGGGGGCGGTCGCCAGTGTGGATCTTCTGGTGTTTCACGAGGGCTGACTTGTGGCTGAAGCTCTTCCCACACTCGCCGCACGTGTTGCTGGGTTGGCTCTCGCCTGGGCGTGTGGGCATCTCCCCCAGACTCCCGCTCCTGCCCGCCTTTGCCCCAGTCTTGATGGGGTTCGAAGGATGCTCCTCGCCTGCAGGTTTCACCACTTCGGGCTCTTTCTCAGCAGCTTCTTCTCCAGGGGTTTCCTGCTCTGCTCCCGTTCCATCCTCTGCGGGGCACAAAGAGAGACAGACACAACCTGGGCAGGAGACATCGTCTCTCCTGGGGCTGGGAAGATGGGAAAGTGGTAGGAAAAGGAAAACAAGGAGGGATTCCTCCACCTTTTTTATTTCACACACTCTTCCAGGTAAGCACCTCTAGAAGAGGCATCTCCAGTCCCCATCGCTCCTCTCTGCCACCAACATGGATGTGGTAATTAATCCACCACTACCAGAAACGCGGCTGTCTGGGAAGGGAGTCCGGCATTTCCATTTTGGCCAGGACATCCCTCCGCCATTACGGTCTCTCCTCCCCACCATCTTCCTTCCATGCCGTGACCAAAGCAGGGCTTGCGGCCTGGGGTACGGCAGCAGCCACGACCATTATGGTGGGGGGTTGGTCATTTTGGTGGGAGGTCGGCAGCAGGGGAAGCCCTCCACACCTGCAGGAGCTGAACCTGGGCTGTTTCCCCTGCTGCGGTGTGATCGGAGGCTCACCTGCGGCTGGGGTGTCCCTGGGCACGTGGAGATCCAGGGCTGTAGGTTCATCCCCGTGGTCCAGGCGGGACAGCAGATCGGGCTTAGAAACGGGGAATTCTGGAAAAGAGAGAGGGGGATGAGCAACATGGGTCAGGAGGGTCTGCCCTCCCCAGCCCCCTGACCCCAGCACCCCTTGGATGGAGACGGATCCCTCTGTCCACCCCAAGTTTTCTGCCACAGGAGGGGTAGGTTCCTCACCCAGCGCCATCAGCGTCTCGTAGCTCTCCTGCATCACGTCGCGATACAACGCTCTCTGACGCGGGTCCAGCAGGACGTACGGCTCCATGGCTGGTGCCACCAGACCCCCTGAAAGAAGGAGGTGACCCCCCCGTAAGCAGAGCCTGGTATCCCCCCTGAAAGGAGGAGGTAACCTCCCATAAGCTGGCATCGCCAGCCATCATCCTATAGATTTGCATCCCTCAGTTGGACTCTTCATGCAAATCCCTCTGTATTATTAACCTGTGGATTCTCTAATAATCCAATAGATGATTATTCTCTAATAAGCTAAGAGAAAGGCTGAGCCAAATCACAATATGGGTAAAAAGTGTGGTGAAAGGCAGCTAATAAAAACCTCCATCCTTTACCCCACCACATATTTTCCCAAATCTTGCACGAACTTTATACCCTCTTCCTCTATCAAATATAGCTGAACAATTTTATTATTTTTTTCCTAAAAGTTAATGGAGAGGAGGAAGCAGAAGGGGAAAAACAGAAACAAAGACAGCATGGTTCCATAAAAAAATGAAAAAAGAGATAAAACCCAGCCCATGAAGAAGATGTTTCTGCAGACAATGCTCTGCTGAGAGATCCTTACACTAAAATTCATTTTCACCCAGATTTAACAGCCTACTGCACCAAACCCTGGGTGCTCATCCACAGGATCCTTCACCCAGAGATTCCTGCCCCAAATTTTCCAGGACCCCCCCCCCAAAAAACCACCCCATAGCAATCACTCCTGCTTCTCAAAGAGGAGAAATAACCCAGTTATTTCTCTACGCAAAACACCAGTGCTCAGAGCCTGTGCTTGGGGGGGGAAAAAAAAGAGTTTTCCCAGCTATAGGAAGAGGGTTTGGTGCTGTCCTTTGCAAAAATAATTTAAAAGCAAATTACCACCACTCCCCCAAACCTTTCCTCATCCTCCTCTGTGAGTAGCGGGTGTATTAGGATCCCAGCGCGTGGGTTGATTATTTTCATTTTTATTTTTTTCCTAGCAGCAGAGCTGTGGAGGATGGAGGAGGTAGGTTGGGAAAAGGTGGATTTGCAGGAGGTTGTCACCGACTTACTGATGCCAGGAATAAAAGCGATTTCAAGCACGCACCGCAGATCCCTCCTGCAATTTTTGCCTTTTTTTGTTGTTTGGTTTGGGTTTTTTTGAAGCCAGCATTTCAGCCTGCTTCATTTATTCCTCGGTGGTTTGCCATCCTGCTAAAAAAAAAAATAAATAAATTAAATTTTAAGAAGGGGTCAATAACGCATGCCCTCGCAGACACCTCCACTCCCAGCCCCCGGCTGCAGCAGCAGCCCATCCAAAAATGAAACCCACCCGTCCAAACGAAGCGAGGGGGGAAGCCTGCAAAAAGACAATGGGGCTGGGGTTTTGGTGGGGGTTTTTTTGTGGGGTTTTTTTAATTGTTTTTCCCCCCTTCCCAGGGATGGAGAGCATCCGGGCACCAAGTTTAAGCCTGGTGTGTGTGCAGGCACCCCGGGGAGGAGAGCCGGAGGGGACAGGAGGAGAGAGGAAGGGAAGGATGGAGGGGGAAAGGAAGGGGATGGGGAAAAAAAAAAAAATAGGAGCCATTTTCTGCTCCTTCTCCTCATCCAAAGACCGAACCTCCCCGTTACCTGCAGTCTCCCGCTCGGGAGGTGCTGTCGATAAAGCTCGGAGATGCCCCCACACACACACACTTTTCCCCCCCCAGAGAGCCCCTTTTTCCCAAAAAAATTAATGGGGTAGGAGGGCTGCAAAGGGCTGTTTGTGGTATGTCCCCCCCGGAGATGCGAGAGCCACAGGGATAGGGTCAGCACGGTGCGGCGGCCGTGGCGTGACCAGGGAAGCTTGGTTGCTCTGCTATCCTGAGCAATAAGAGTTAAAAAAAAAAAAAAGGGAAGGAAGGAAGGCATTAAAAAAAAAAAAAGGAGGAAAGAAAAAAGAGAGGGGAGAAAAGAGCTCTGCACAATTGCCAGGGCCCTCTGGCGGTAATAGTGAAGGTGTCCCTGGGCGGAAATTTAAAAAAAAAAAAAAACAAAACCCCACAAACACCTTGCAAAGTGAAAAACGCTCACCGGGGTGGTGGGTTTTTTTCACAAAATGTGGAAAAAAGGAGGGTTTGGGATTCCCTTGCCCCTCTGTGGGGATGGGGATGTGCCATTTTCCTTACAGAGGGCTGCGGTGGGGGAGCTCCTTGCTGCCGACCCCGTAAATTTATTGGTGATAAAGCCATTGGGGAGCACTTTGGGGCAAAAACTCCTAAATTTGGAGCTGGGGGAGGGTACTTGGGGATGTTTTAGCAAGTGTGGGCTGAGGGGACTGGGCTGCCGATCTGCAGAAACCCTCACATTGTGGTGGCCATACCGATTCTTTACAGAGGGGAAAGGGTCTGGTTTTGGGGGTAAAAGGGGGTTTTTCTGTCAATGCATGTCAGGGATCTCAGGCCAGCAAGGAGCACAGCCCAAATGTGTTTAAGAGCCCCCTGAGTGGTCTGGGTTTCACAGATGCCTCAAAAATGTGTTGTGTACCCCCCAAGCCACAGCGGCCCTTTTGGGGGGCTTTGCCCCTGATGGGGCCCGTCGCCATGGCAACACCAGCTGGCTGCCCTCATCCAAGATGGCTCCCAGGGCTTCACACCCCCAGGAGCCATCTTGAGCAGGGCCCTCCCAGCGGCAAGGGGAAGGCCGCGGCCATCTTGCCCCACTTGCCCTGACTGCCTCACGCTGAGGAGGAGGCCGCAGCCATCTTCCCTCTTGCCCTGCCCGAAGGCGAGGCTGCCATTTTGGAAGAGGGCAGGCGCCGCCATTTTGGAAGCTGGCGCGGGCCGCCATTTTGGAAGCGGGCACCTCCCCTCTGAGGCGATCCCAACCCTCAGGCCCCGAATTAGCAGGTTTTCCCCCCCAGTTTCCACTCTCCCCAATCCACTAGTAATGTCTTCCGCAAATATTTCCTCCCCAAAGCAAATTTTACCAGAGACAGTGAGAAAATTTAAAGAAAAGCAGAGAAATTGTGGTGTATCCTCCATCTGCCTCATGCTTCTCCCGCAGCAAGAGGGACTCTCCTGGTAAGGATTGTAAATCTAGGGAAGGGCTATTGCATGGGTGCAGGGAGGGTTTGGGTTATTTTTCCCTGAATTTAGGTCTCTCAAGGTGACCCGTGACACTTGTTGTGACATGGCGGAGAGGTTACACAGCAGAGAGGCCAATGCTGTGAAAACCACCCCCAAAAAATCCTCTCTTCCCACCTTCGCATCAAAAACCTTCAGTTCAGTGACCACCACCCCCTGAAAATGCATTTCTGAAGGAACAAAAAAGGTCCACAGGGAGTTCTCCCAACCTTTTTTTTTTGCAGTATTTAATGCTTTACACTGGAAAACCCAGCTGCTGGATGACAGATGAGCAAGCCTGGGGCAAAAATGTGCCCATTTCCACAAAAAACACTAATTTTGAGGCAAAATGGGCTGCCTTGAGGGTCTGCTGCCACTCAGGGCAGCTCCAAACCTACATGGCATCTCTTTTTTTTTTTTTTTTTTTTAACCAAAAAAAAAGGTTTGAAAAGGCTAAAAAAGCAAAGCTAGGCAAACCACCCACTGGCCGATAGTGTTGTTAAGGCTTAATTATGATCGCAAAGCTGCGATTTAAATTAATTAAACATCATGGGGGGTTGTTGGGGTGGGTTTTGAGCACAATGCATCCCAACCCTGCTGCCTCACTGGCTTTGGGGTGAATTAACCTGATTTAGGGCACCCCAAAAAACATCCCTTTGCCCCATTCCAGTGGTGAAAAAAAACAGGAAAAATGGGAGGAAGTTTTATTGGGGCTGATAGAAGAATAATTAATAAAAATTAAAGTAGGAGATGGCCCATGTTCAGCTTAACAAAGACACTTTGTTGTCAAATCATTACACATTAAGATGATTGTTTTTAGCGATTATTAAGGTGTGATGTAATAGTATTAAGATGTGATGTAGTAGCATCTGTTTCGCAGGGACAGCCTGAGGAGATCTGAGTGAATTAACGTATATTTAAAGTTTATTTTTCAGCGATTATGGAGCTGCCCGTCATGGGGGGCCCCTCCTATAGGCACCAATGCATCCCCCAACATCCTCTAGGGACCCAGACATCTGGGTTCCCCCCCCCCCCCGCAACCTATCTGGATGCAGACCTCCCCCCAGCATCCTATAGG
The DNA here is from genome assembly GCF_028858705.1 of Grus americana. Taxonomy (NCBI): domain Eukaryota; kingdom Metazoa; phylum Chordata; class Aves; order Gruiformes; family Gruidae; genus Grus; species Grus americana. The sequence goes on along the minus strand of NC_072883.1, from coordinate 301,751 downwards.
GACGGAGACGCGTTCTCCCCCCACCCCAACAACCTATAAGGACACGCCCCCCCAGCATCCTATAGGCACCTATACATCCACTCCCCCCCCCCCCCCCAGCATCCTATAAGGACCCAGACACCCGGGCTCCCTCAGCACATTATAGGGACACACACCCCTCCCAGCAGCCTATAGACACCGATGCCTACACACACACACCCCACACCACCCCCCCAACATCCTATAAAGACCCCGACATCCGGGTTCCCCCAACACCCTATAGGGACCGCCCCCCATTGCCCCTCATGCTATAGGCCCCGCCCACTCTTGACCGCGCAGGCGCAGTACGCCCCCCTGCGGGGAAAGACGCAGGCGTCCTCGCGCCTTGTCTCGCCCTGCGCATGCGCGGCCCCGCCCCTCCTGCCCAGCAGACGGACGGCGGAGCGGCGCGGAGCGGAGCCCAGCGCAGCCGGGATGGAGGCGCCGCCTGCTCCCCCCGCCGTACCGCCCGCTCCCTGCAGCGCGGCCCGCAGCCTGCAGGACGAATTGACATGCCCGGTGTGCTTGGAGTACTTCAACGACCCGGTGTTGGTGGCCGAGTGCGGTCATAACTTCTGCCGCGCCTGCGTGACCCAGTGCTGGGAGGACTCGGCGCGGCGGCTCTGCTGCCCGCAGTGCCGGGAGCCGGTGCCGCAACGGCTTTTCCGCCCCAACCGTTCTCTCGGTAACATCGTCCACATCGTCCGCCAGCTGGGGCTGCCGCCGGGCCCAGCTGAACCGCCGCCGGGGCCTCCCGCCCCCGCCCCGCCTCTCCCCGCTGCCGCTCCGCCCGGGCCGCCGGGGCCGCCGCGCTGCACCCACCACGGAGAACCGTTGCGGCTCTACTGCGTCCAGGATCGCCGCGCCGTGTGCGTCGTCTGCCACCTTTCCCGGGAGCACCGCACCCACACCGTGCTGCCCGCCGAGGAGGCGGCCCACGCCGCAGAGGTCAGTGGCGGGGGCGGCGGGGTACCAGGACCACGTGGCGGGCGCGGTAGGGGAGCCCCGGGGGCGGCAGGGGACTGGGCGTCACATACCGGTTGCGGTAAGGACCCCCCCCTCCCCGGGGCAGCAGTGCACTGGGGGCCCCCCCAGGATGTGGGGGTGCAGTGAGGACATTCTCCGGGGAGCCCTTCTCGGGTGCAGGAGGCCACCCCCAAGGATGGGGCATGCAATAACGATTCTCTCTGCGAAGGGAGAGTAGCAGGGACACCCTCACCCCGAATTGGGAGTGCAGTAAGGGCACCCCACGGGTGGGAGCGCACTGTGGAACCCCCTCCCCACGGGAGGCAATGCTCCTTGGGTGTATTGGGGACCCCCCCCCCTTTGTACCTACTGGTGACCCGCTGCCTGCGTAAGGTGCAATAGGGATCCCCCATTCATACATACCTGTGGTGTAGTGAGGATAGTGGAGGCCTTCAGGGTGTGGAGTGCAGAATGGGGCCCCACTGGGGACCTTTTTCCAAGCTGGGTGCTTCTCCATGCAGTGGGGCAGGATATGGGGTGCGATAGGGACTCATCTTCCCCAGACGGGAATCCCCTGTGTTGGGGGCTGACCCCATGCCATAGGGCAGGATGGGGGAATGTGCCCTGTGCGAAATAACACCAGGCTGGCATAGGAATCCCTGGGATTGCATTTGTGCGGGTGCGAGCTTGCAAAATACTGCTGGGCACCCCAAAATCCTCAGCTTTTACTTCCCTGGGGAAAAAATATTCTGGAGTGAGCATGGAGCCTGGCTCCTGGGCGTGGAGGGGCTTCTTTTTTTTAGCATCGAGCACAATCTGGGGCTAAAGTGAAGCAGGAATCCCCAGGAGTGACTTTCCCCCCAGAAAAAGCCAGCACAGGGTGATATAGCAACGTGACGCAGAGCAAATACGGAGCCCAGCCTCCAGTGGTGTTCAGTCTCTGCTGTGGTGATGAAGGGGAGACCCACATGTCATGATGCAGGAGGGCTCTCTGGTGGAAATAATTAGTAATTAAGAGGTGTGTGAGCACAGCAGCCTGATCCTGAGCAGCCAGGTCTTGTATCTCTGGCAAGGTGGAGGAAAACCAAGATGCCGGATGGGGAACGGATGTTTACTGCGCAGCGGCAGCCGGAGGAGGAGGAGGGTGGCACTAGCGCAGCCGGGGTGATCATAGTGGATCGGGGAAGGGATTTGCATGATCGTTAATCGCAGCACATTGATTCTTGCAGTTATTGGTGTCGAGGCAGGTGGCACCAAACACTTTTATACTGGATTTCATGCTGAATTTGCTGTGGGTGCCCGGCTGCACTGTCCTTGCCATCTTTGGTGGCTGTGGTTGCTCTTGGTGGGAAGCTGGAGCTCGAGCTGGCGTTGTTTCCCCCCCCGGATTTGAGTGTTTGTCCTTTTTTAGGACTGCGGGGCCTTTAGGCAGGTCTGACATTGAACGCTGCTCAGGCTGTTGCTCTCTTGGGGTTTTTTCCCCTCGTTAATCTGCTTTTACGCACTTTTAACAAGCGGTTGTTGCCCCTTAGGGGCTGCTTGCAACCTGTACCCCCTTTTTTTCTGCCCTTTGCTTTTATCTCTCACACTTGAATTTTGTGTTACCGTGAGACGTGTGGTAGCAAGCCCTGGTTTGCACAGCACAATCTCTGTAGCTTTGTGTTTTATTTATAAAAGATCTGTCGTTGCTTGCTCCCAAAAGCCCTGCTGCTTTTTGTTTGGTGTTGCTAGGAGCCTCTCCTGTCTTCCTTGGAGGTCAAATGACTTAAATGAGTGTGGTGGTTTCCAGTAATAAGTTGTTAATAAACTTAACGAGCAGCCTGGAAGTGGCCAGCCCCTCCATCTCAGTGGGATTCAGGCAGATGTCAGGGTGCCTTGGCTGGTCTCCCTGGGTGCTGGGACGGAAGGGATTTTCACGTGGGTGGGATTTGGTGGTTTGCGTTTGCAGCCGTGCTCTTAAAGGGAGCTAAAAATTGGCTCCAACTTATTTTTTTGGCCATGCTGCCCTTTCTTCTTTCTCCTGCACCTGACTCTGAACTGCTCAGGAGTTTTTGGGCTGGTTGGGGGAAGTTTTGGCTTTCTTGGCATGCCCAAAAGTAAGGGTTGAAGATAACGGGGCAGGGGAGGACATGGTGGGGTGATGGCCTCACCTCAGTTTGGGTTCACGGTGTTCTCCAGCTGCAGAAAATACATAGTTGATGAAATTTGGGCAGTTTTAGCAGCACTGCTGGAGGGAATCCCCCACCATCCCTTTGCTCTGTGCTCCTGATCCCAAGTAGTAAGGATTCCCAACAGATCTCCTCTTTCTCCTTCCAGGAGGTGCCACAGGAGCATTTGAGCTCCCTGAGGAAAGGGCGTGAAGAAGCCAAGGCTGAGAGGGAGAGGCAGAGCGAAGACTTGCTGGTGAGTACCTCGGGATGGGGGTTTCCCTGAACCCTCCCTGGCCCTGGGGACGTCGGTCTCACGTGGGTTTCCCCTCTGGATTTTGCAGAAGCAGACAGAAGTGGAGAGGCAGAAGATTGTGGCTGAGTGCAAGGAACTCCGGGGCTTCCTGGAGGAGAAGGAGCAGCTCCTGCTGTCCCGTCTGGAGGAGCTAGACAGAGACATCATCAAGAGGAGAGATGAGAGTGTCTCCCGGCTTTCCGAGGAGATTGCCCAGCTTGATAAGCTGCTGGGTGAGCAAGGAGGGGAGAACGGCCCAGGAAACCAGTCTGGGCAGGTGAGCCTGCTGGGATGTGTCCTCCCAGCCCAGAGGTTATGGTATAGCAGGGTGTAAAACCAGGGAAAGCTTGGGGTTGGGACCCCTGGGGACAAAAATCCATTTGCAGGGACCGCAGGGTGCTGACATGCCCCGCTGGGGAGCAGCTCAGGTCCATTAACCCCATGCTGGAGCTGGCCCATCTATGAATCGGGGGTTTTGACTTGCTGTAGGACTGCTGGGCTGTTTTTTTCAGGTGGGAACCCAAATTTTAGCACAGTTTTGGGGGGTAAAATTGGCCCTTGTGGTAGTGAAGCTGCTTGGGCCCCCTTTGATACTAAGAAATACCCAAACAAACCTACCAGACGTTTTTGGTTTTTGTCACTGCGAACCCTGAATTCTCATGGTTTTGGCAGTTTGATGGCAATCATGATTTTTTTTTAATTTCTTTTAAAAGAAGCAGCATGGGTTTTTTTTCTCCACTCAGGCTAAAAAAGAAAAAGGGGAAATAAAACCCCATAATTCTAAACTAATTCTACCATCTCTGTGAGTCCAATTGCACTCTGCTTTGGAAACAGCTGCTGAGAGCTGATCCCCTCAGCAGAGCAGCTGTGGGGCCAGTTTTGGGGAGGGTTTTAGAGGCTGCGGGATAGAAGAGACACTTGTACTGATCAGTTTCTTGGTGGTTTTTTTTTTTTTTCCCCACTCTCTGTCCAGGGTGTTGCCCCGGCTGGAAGCAGGTGAGTGAACTGGAGCCCTTGCTGGGTTAACTGGGAGGCTCAGCTGGGTAGCTCAAGGGCAAATGCTCTGTCCACCTTCTTCCTTGCCCACTTTGTGGTTCTCGCCCACGCCTGGGTGTTACCTGTGCTGCCAAACCAAACCTCTGCGAAGGGGATTTGTGACAGGTGGGTTGTGGGAGGGTTTGAGAGTCCTTCCAGAGGAAACCACAGAGTATTTGGTTGGGGAGGGACCGAATCCAACCCATCAGGACTGGTATTAAACACTGGATCGGGCTGCTCGGGGCTGAGCCCCAGCCAGGGCGTGGAGATCGATCCCCCCACATGTCTGTGTGCCCCAGACTGGACCCAGTCCTCAGGTGTGGCCTCACAAGCACTGACAGAGGGACAATAACCCAACACCAACCCTCTTCAGTCCCAGAGCAGGTTTCTTTCCTGCCTCTAGTTTGGAGATTTTATTTTATTTATTTTTTTCCAGAGGGGAACTTAATATTTGTTTCTTCTCCCCAGCTTTGAGAGCTGGATGTTTTGCAAGCCAGAGGCTGGCTTCACGGAGCTGGAAAAGAAACTCAAGAGCTTTTCCCAGAAGAGCGCGGTGCTGAAAGAGGTTTTGCTGGAGTTCAAGGGTGAGTGCTGAAAAAGGTTTTCTTCAGAAGTTGGTGCCTCCTAACCCCCTACGTTTAATTCAATTTAAAAGATGACTTGGTTTGAGCCATGCTCTTGTTTTTTTATCTCGGGCTTGTTTGGAGAACTCTTATTCTTTGAGCATCTGCTCCTCAAAACCAAAAAGCCCTGTTTGCTTGAAAAGCAGCACTTTTCCCTTGGATTTCTGCATGGAAGTTTGATGTGGTGGTCGTTCCCAAGCAGCAGCATTTGGTGGCTTGCCGTAAAGCAGGGAGCCAGGTCCTGTGTGCGTAGGTGATCCCCGTGCATGAAGGGATCTAAATTTCTTTCTTTTCTTCCCTCAGAGAACCTCCGGTTCGAGCTGGAGAATGACACAGGTGAGCACGGTTTGGGTTTGGGACTCTGACCTTCATTTTTGCAAGGTTTAATTTGGGAGTTTCAGCTTCCCCAGGGGTGTCTCAGCAGTAAGACCTTCAAGCTAGACTTAGAGGTCAGGAGAGGAGAAAATTATTGCTGGTGCTGCCAAGAGAGCTGGGGGGGGGTGGGAAAGGGATCCAGCTGCTGGGAGAGTCCATGAAAGACGCAGTCCTGAATTTTTTTAGGAAACTGGGGGGTTAAGAGGACTCTGCAGAAGCTGATCTGCTCTACCCGGAGACCTTTGGCCCCGCTGGTGGGTGTTGAGTTAGCTCAGAGGTGGATTTTGCAACCTTTGCCTTTGGTTCAGGGATGTGGGTGGGCTCTGTCTCCTTGGCTGGGCGCAGGATACGGCCTGTCTTTAACAGTCTCTGATGTTCCCCTCTCACAGTCGTCCTCAGGCTGTGCAGCCCTAGTTCCTGACAGTCCCCTGAGGAAAAGAACAGCCCTTAAACGCAAAGATATTTGTGCCAGCACTTGGCAGTGACTTAAAAGTTATTTCTGCCCAGAAATTTCTATTCCAGAGCAAGGAGGTGTCTCGGATGGGGCAGGCTGGTGGGTTTGTAGCAGAGATCTGGCTGTCTCTCCGCTTTAATTACAAAGCGGAGCCTGATCTTTGTTCCTCTGTGACTCTTGGCGCTTTGGGTGCTTAAAAAGCTTTTCTTTTCCCCCTTCCCAGGTGATCTGTCTCTGGACCCGGACACTGCCAACCCCTACCTGGTGCTGTCGGAGGATAAGAGGAGCGTACGGCTCAGGAGTGCTCCCCAAGAGCTGCCGGCAAACCCCAAAAGATTCGATTATTCCTTCTGCGTGCTGGCAGCGGAGGGTTTTGTAGCTGGGAGGCATTACTGGGAGGTGGAGGTGGGAGATGGAGAGAGCTGGGTCTTGGGGGCGGCCCGCGAGTCTGTGCGGAGGAAGGAGAAAATCGACTTTGCTCCGGAGGAAGGGATCTGGGCGGTGGGGTTGAACTGGAAGGGAAAGAATTGGGATCAGTATCAGGCTTTCACCTCCCCGGAGACGCCCCTGTCCCTGTGCGAGAGGCCCAGGAAGATTGGGGTGTACCTGGACTACGAAGGTGGGTGGGTGGCGTTTTACAACGCTGATAACATGGCTCCCATCTTCACCTTCACGGCCGCTTTCACTGAAAAGATCTTTCCTTTCTTCTGGCTCTTCTACGTGGGCTCCTCACTCTCCCTTTGCAATTGATCCGTCCAGTTTCTTTATCCCTCCCTAAGGTGACCTGCAAGTAGTGCCCCATCCTGTCCCCTTTTTTCCCCCCTTGCTTTCAGACAAAGGACCCCAAAACTCATGATTGTCCCTTGTTCAGCTTTGGGGTTAACTTTTTCTTGTTGCATTCAAAAGGTTTTTTGGGTCTCTTTTTACCCTGAAAACCTTCCTCTGGGGCATCAACTGTTGAGGGCAGTTGCTTAAATAGCCTCTCTGTGGGGTTATTCCCCCCCTGCTGTATAAGCAACCCCATATATTTTTGTTTTTGAAGTTGGCTGCCCCATGTAAACAGGGATGTAACCAGGGAGAAAAGCTACTTTAGGGGATTATCGTATCCTGCACCCATCCGTAGCCAAAGCAGTCTGCTTTTGTGCACCCCGGGAAGCTCTCGGCTAGAAAACCTGCGTGAGGAGGAGAGGTACTGAACCCAACCCCTGATTTCTGACGCTGTTCCTCTGCAGGTCACCTTTTAGCTTTCCCCCCCTCATCCCATCCTCGCTTTCCTTTCCTCGGGAAAGGGCCAAGCCCGTCTTTTGCTGCTGCTAGAGAGCAAAAGCCCCGTGATTTCCCCCCCCACCCCGTGTTAATGCTGAGCATCCGTGGGGCCAGAGCAGAGCCGAATGCTGGGAGCCGCAGCCCCAGGGAGCGAGGCAGGGGAAATAAAGGGGAGACAGAGGTTTTTTGCCTCGACCCAAAAACTGTAGGGAGAACCGCGGAGGTGCTGCAAACCTGGGGTGTCTCGGGTGTGCTTGGCATCACAGGGTTTTTTGGGGTTGGCTTTGTGGGTGTGGGTAGGTCCTGGGGGAAACCCAGGCGTGTCGTGGGGAAGGAGGGGGGAAGCCTTGTTTTAGGTGTGATCTCGCGCGTGCTTATAAACCCCTGCCTGCCCTCGTGTGATCCCGCGATGCTGTTATGTCTCTTTGCCCTGTCACTGTTTAGTGGGGAAATAAAAGTTGCTGTGCAAAAAAGACAAAAAACCCTAAAAAAAAACCAACCCCAACAATCTGATGTTTGTTTCTTCTGTGCCAGCTGCTCTCGGGACAGGCTTGGTCCTGCAGCGATGCTACTGCCAAGAAATGCCCCAAGCCTTGAGCCCCACAGAATCACCCTGACTTGGAGCCTTGGACTACCTGCAATTTTAAATTAAATCTTAAAATGTAAATTGGCTTCTTTTAAATACCAAAAAAGGCCCATTCTTTTGGTGGTTAAAGACTGTCCCCACCTTTTCCTTGCATGTATATAGATACATTTTAATTCTTAAGTCAGAAAGCATTGAGGCAATGGCTCTGTTTTCTTTGAGAGCTGCTAGAAAAGGGAAAGGAATGAAACGTACAACCTTTAAAATAAACCCTTGGAGAGGCAGAAAATGGGGAGAGGGACCCTGGTTTTGGGGGGGAATCCTTGTTGCTCCCCATGGCCCATCATCTGGCACTATCAAGCTCTTTTTTTAGGGGTGAAGAATTACTTTTTGGGGTGAGCGGAAGTCCCTCAGTGAGGGGATGTCACCCTTCCACAGGCAAGCACCAACCATGGGTGCTTGGGGAAGGAGCAAGTCGAGAGGTGCTGCTGCCCTGTGTTGGGAGGAAATTGGGGTGCCTGTTTTCCCCCCCAACCCAGGAAATTTCCCCAAATTTCTGCTCTGAGAAATAAAACGGCACCAGGAAAGCAGATGCTCCTGAGATGGGGTATCACAGAGCATCTCTTCTCCATCACCAACCCATCATCGATCCCTGCTCTGGGAGTTCTCACCAAGGCTTCTCAGCCCCAATTTTGGGTCAGTTCCTTCATAACTGGTTTCTCTAAGCTGACAGTGCGGTTTAGATAGGGGGCAGTGCCGTGCTAAATGCGGAAAACCTTTGGACTGGGCATCGAGGCAGGTTGCGCATGTGGAAATCTCACTTTTCTGCTTCTGTTTTTCATAGAACCTCAGTGCCGTGGTGCAGAGGTGGCTGGCACAAGCGGGGAAAACTCGTTTTTACACAAAATTTAAGTCTTTATTCAGGATCCTGCCCAGGACTTCAGCAACCTTACACTCTCTCCTTGCAGCTGGAGCCAGGCAAGAGGTTCTCTGCCTGCAGCAACGCTGCTGCCAGCTCGAGGGAAGCCCAGGTTTTGGTGGAGAAGCTGGGATTTCCTCTGGGAAGTGCCAGTCCTTGCCTGGAAGCTGGGATTTTTGGCACCTTGGCATGCTGCAGCAACATTTCACCTTGCTCCATCCTGCTCTCTGGTCCCTCCTTTAGCCAAGAACCAGAGGATGCTACGAACCGATACCGTCCATCACCTGGCCTCGGGGTGCACCTGGCTCCTTTCCAATACCCCCCCGATAATCAGCCGAGGCTGCAATGGCAGATGGGGTCTTCTCCAGTTCACCACTGCTCCCCAGGGTGTCCCCAAGCCCCGGCATCTCCAGGGGTTCCACGGCCAATGCCGCAGGTGCCTCCGGGTGCTCTAGCCCTGCCTGCATCCCTGCACTGAAGCTCAGCGGTGGAGATGGCACTGTCTGCCGTTGGCTCCCCTCGGTTTGGGGCGGAGCGCCAGGCGCTTCGGGGTGACTTTTGCTTTTGTGGGCAGTGACGTTGTCTTTCTTCTCAAACTTCTTGCCGCAGATGTCGCAGGAGAACTGGTAGAAGGAGTCGGCGTCATGTTTCTTCATGTGCCAGTTCAGAGAGGCTTTCTGGCGGCAGGTGAAGCCGCAGATCTCGCACCTGGGAGAAAAAGAGAATGGAATGCAATGTAAAAAAAGGTATTACAAGGGATTAAGCACGAGGGAGAGAGAACCAGCCCCGCCTCATCTTGATACTGCAGTTTTACGGGGGTTTAGCAAAGCTGCGTTAGCTCTGTGTGGCTTCAGCACACCCTCCAGGCAAGGAACTGCGTTGCTCTCATTAAATCCCAGCTTATTAAGCTTCTCCAAGTCAAACCCACGCCCTGAAGCTGATCCTGAAGCTGCTGGATAAGAGCGCAATCAGAAACCTTTAGGCAAAGCAAAAATAACAGCCAGCCGTCTGGCTAAACACGGCGAGGGACTTGGCTCTCCCACCCATGCACCGAGAAGGTAAATTTGGGTTGAAACGCGATGGGGAGAAACCCTGATGCGGAGCAGAGAGTCGAGGGTTGCGTTAGTGGGACTGGTACTTACTGCAGGGGTTTCTCTCCTGTGTGGATGCGCCTGTGGATGATCAAATTGCTGCTGGTACGAAAGGAACGGGCGCAGAACTCGCAGATGTAGTCCCGCTTGTCTGCAGGGCGGAAGAAAAAAGAATTAGGGGGTGATCCAGCAGTTGGGGAGCTTTCAGGATTGCGTTTTAGGAGGCGGGATGCTTTCCCAGCACAGAAACGGAGATGATAAATGAGCTCTCGGGAGCAGAAAGCAAACGGCTGTGGCAACATTTGTCAGGGATGCGAATGTGAATGGTGAGGATGTGGGTGTGGGCAGCTGTAGCCCAGGAGCAGAGGTATAGGGAGGTATATATCCATATAGGGAGTACATGCCCTGACTCACCACTGTGCAGTTTCTCATGCTCCTTGAGGTGCTTCTTGAAGTTGAAGGACTTGCCGCAGCTGGGCTCCGAGCAGGTGAAGGTCTTCTGGTGGACGTGCTGGTACTTCTTGTGGTGCTGCCATTTTGGGGAGAAAAAAGGGGGAGTAAGAAGAGAGGAGGTTGGCAGTGAGAAGCTGCACTTGGAGGAAGCCCAAGGGCACCTTCCAGCGACAGCCTCCCCTGTTTTGCTCCCTGAAGAGCATGGTGGAGCTTCAAGGGACCTCAGGCAGGCCAAGCTGTTGCTGAACGTGCGGGGCCAACAAGTCCCGTATCAATTATCCAGCTTCAGAAAGCCATGGGAAATTCGGGCTGCCCGATTCCAGCTCTAGGACAACACCCAAGATATCCAAAATGGAGCTTGGACAGGCAAACCCTGACCCATTTGGTGGGTCACCAAAGCTTCTGATGGCCCCAGAAGAGCCTGGGAGTGGGACGGGTGCTCGTGCCCAGCTCGGCTGCACCTCCCGGGGTGTGAGAGGTGGATTTCAGCGCAACGGTTGCCCCCAGCTCTCACGTTCAGGTACTGGCGGTTGGAGAAGATCTTGCCGCAGCCTTCAAAGTCGCACAGGAGGATCTCGCGCTTCGCCGCCTTCCTGCGGGAGAGAAGGTAGAAAACCATCTTTGAGGATGAGCGGGGAGGAGACCCGAAAAAGCTGTGGCTTTTGGATTTGGCACCCCGCTAGGTCCTCCTCACCCATCAAAAGCTTAATTTAAGCAAATAAAGCCTTGCAGGAGGAAGCCTTGCTTGCCAAGGGTGTCCCACCACGCAAGGGCTGAGCTGCACCTTCTCGTCGGGCTGGGAAATGACGCAGCAGCTTCCCCTTCCCCGCCGGCCCTGGGTACCTGATTCTTTTCGGGCCGATCTGGGCCACGTCCTCGTCACACGGCCGCGCTCGCCTCTTGCAGCTGCAACAGGAAAGAAGGGTCTTGAGTGAGGGTTTTGTCTTTGTCCCCAAGCACAGAGCTGAGAAGCTGTGGTCCTCCAGCCTCGCAGCTGATGGGTTTCCAAGCAAATCCTCCATTAAAACCATCCTCTTAATTTCTTCCCTTTTGGGAATTCAGTATTTCTCCCCATCGGAGCAGGAAATGTCGTTAACAAATGCACCTTTTAGACATTATAAATAGGAATATATTCTTTATTACTCATTACAAAAAGGCTTTCACACGGTTTTGGATACATCCCAGGACATTTAAGATTGTCGTCAACCTCACGCCAGCCTCATTTGATCTATAATTTATCCGCAGCTCCGTGGAAACAGCAGCTATTTCTGGCTGACATCCTGAAATTAAAGAAAGATACGTTAAAAAAAACAAAAAAAACCCCAGGCGTACTTTTGTGAGGAGGAGAAAGAAAGAGATCGTTAATAGACGATGATGCCAGACTGCATCCTCAGCACCGAATAAAAATAGGAGGTGGGCGTCTTCATCCACTATCTTTTAAAAATGTTTTATTAGCTCACGATGGCATTACCTTTGGGCAGCAAGAAGAGGATGAACACACCGAAGTCTGGACACTCTTGCTCATAAAAGTCTCTTAACTCTGTTCTTCCAGTTGCTGTGACAAAGGAGGGGGGAAAAAAATTAATCCAATGCTTGTAAATAGGAGTTCTGTAACCAAGCTGAGCCTTAAAAAGGGCAGCACTAACTTAAAGTTTAGGCCGGGCTTTGGAGAGGGGGTTAAAAGCTCCAAGACTGCACCGGTTGCCCAGGAAAGTCAACGGCTGCTTCCACCTCCAGGTGCATCTTTAGGCACCGATGTACTTTTGGAGGTCTGAACACCAGGGTTTGGAATGGAAAGCATGCAGAACCCAAAAAATCCCTCTTCTAATTCATTTTTTGGCCTTAACGAGGATTACCCAGACCTGACCTAACCCAAACCCTTCCACCCTCCAATTGAATTTTAGGGCCTGGTGTCCCCCCGGTGCTATGCAACCAGCGGTGGGCAGGGAGAAGAGAAAAGCAAATGCCAGATTTACCGTCACATTTTCCTTTGCCAGGACTGGACTTCCAGGAGGGTGTTCACTCTTCCAGCAAGCTGCGAGGCGGTTTCAGAGCTGCAAGAAAACAGGAAGGGTATTTAGCACCAAAAAGAAGTGGCGATGCCACGTCGAAGTGAAAAAGCAATCAATAAGAGCCTTAACGGAGCAGCACGATACTTACACGGTGAGTTTTGGGGCGTGTGTTTTGCTGCTGGTCCCATTTTTCGTAGGATGTACGAAGGCAAGATGTGTTACAAGGCGGTGTTAGGTGGTCGCTCCGGCTAACTCCAACGAAAAAGGGGGGGTTTAACGCCCTCGTTGTATTAAAAGTGTAAGAAAATCCAGCAAGGTGACATCTCCTCGTGTGTCAGAGCCAAGAGGCAACACACAGACCATCTTGTTTCAGCATCGAGACCAACTGGTATTTAATACTCTTGCATAAAGACCCAGTGAATAATCGAGTGATGATTTGAGCTTATTTAGAACAGAAAAGTGAATTTTCAGCCCACGCAGCTGGGTAGGAGAGATTAAAACCCAACCCTCAGCCCCGAACAGGCAGAGGTGAAGAGCACTTGCAAATTAAATAATCGTGGTCATTCTCAAGCTGTCCCTTGACCAACGCTTGAGGTTGGCAGCGCTGCCATCACTACTCACCTCTCCCCATGGGCTTGAGCTGCTGGGCAATATAGCTGGGCCATATAGAGCCGCTCTGGGTGCTGGAGGAATCCCCGTATCTATAGGTGGGGACAGGAGTCTCTGTGCTTACACAGGGGTGGAACGTATGGATTTTTTTTTCCGGCTGCTGCAAACCTCCAGGCTGCTTGGAGGCTTCAACGCCCACCACAGTGGTGGTTTAAGAGGTCTTCGAGCCCTGCCCAAGCAGCATGTCCTTGCTCCCTGGCCACACAGCAGATGAAATGATGACTCGAGGCCCCTCGTAGCAAGATCCATGTGCCAGACCAACACCCAACGAGGCCTGGCAACACAGCTCTGCCCTGCAGACGGCAGCACCGTGAGGAAGAGGATTAAACCCTCCTGGGGACATGTGGCTCCTGTCCTGCCCAGAGCTCAGGGCTTGAACATCATTTGCTGTTGGGTTGGATGGTTTCCATCTGGTTTCTCAGCACGGAAAGCAGCAGCAGCAGCATCTCCAACATGCCCCAAAACGCTTGTTCAGTGGCCATGGAGAGATGGATGCCCCAAAACAGACACCCCAATGCCCTTCACCACACTGACACGGCCGTCGTGACTCACCTGACTCGTCCACTCTTCTCCTCCAAAGGGCTGGAGCCGGTCAGGATCGGCTCATTTGGGGGCTGCTCCTCCTTTACGGTTTTCTTACGGGTTTTGGTCTGGCTTTGTCGTCGCTGTGGCTCAGAGTCACTGGGAGAAAAGACAGACATGGGATGGGCAAGACAGTTTAGATGGTGGGACGTGGCAGGACATCGGTTGGATGCGGGTTTCAGTCCACAGGCTCCTTCCCAGCAGCTCTAAGCGCTCCTCACCTGTCCAGAGATGGGTGGTAGTTCTCATCACGTAGGTCATCGGTGTAGGCAAGGTCATCATCCTCGGCAAAGTCGTCTTCCTCCTCTTCTTCTTGGGGCTCAGCCCCCTGCTCCGCTTTCTCCTCTGGGACAAGTGCGCTGCAGGAATGCAACGATCAAAGTCAACTCTGCCACAACAGGTTTTAACCATGGAAGGTCTTTGTTAGAACATGGGCCGCCTGTTGGAGAACTCAAGGGATGAGATGGATGGGTCCAACCTTGACCTTCAGCTCCGGAGAGCCCAGTTATACACTGGGGGAAGACTCACACACACCGCCACTCACCTCCCGTGATCTTTTGCCGTGGTCCCTGTCTCCGTTGGCACTTGGGGAGCTGCAAGGAGATGACAGGAGTTGCAGTAAGTTGAAATGGGGTTGGTTGAGCCGGGATGTTGGGAGAGGAGGAGGATGGGGAGTAGATTTGACAGCAGGGTTGGGAAGCCTGCAGGCATTGGAAAGGACCTGCATGGTGCCATCCCGCTGACCAGAAGAAATGAGGACCAAGTTTTGAGATTTGTTTTACGTGATGGTGCTGCCATCTCAGGAGCAAGAAGGAGGTAACAGGGTTGGGAGAACGTCTGATCCCAGTGGGAAGGTGGTCAATGTGCCCCTGGGACTGGGAGAAGGGCTGAAGACAGGGAATCAAGAGGACCAATGGGGAAATAATGATGGAGAAGGGGACACAGAGCAGCTCACCTGTATTGCCATCATTGCCATCATCACTACCAGCTCCCAGTTCTTCCCTCTGGTCCCCATCACTGACGGGTGACCGCGCTGCTCTCTCCAGTTCAGCATTGTCCTTCCCGGAGCCGGACTCAGCGGTCAGCCCCACTTGCCGGAGCGAGCGCCGTCGGCCCGTGCCTGGTGGGGAGCTGCACCCTGAATCCCCCCGTTGTTCCTCTCCGTGGTGGCTGGTTGCGGGGGTATGGTCTCCCACTGCCGCGGGGACACCCCAGGAGAAGCTGTGCCCCGCCACACACTCCCACACCAGCTGGGAGGTGCCACCTGGGGCTGGGGGCTTCACATCGGGGATGAAACCACACTCTTGGCCGTGACCGTGGGACAGGACAACCAGGCGCTGCAGGGCATCAGCGTGGAGAAGGTTGGGCTCCGGCTCACCTGCGGAAGGCACCAAAAAAATGGACAAGTAAGTGAAAAACAGCTCCAAACTCTGGCTTTTCAGTTGTTCTCCATCGTGTAAAACTAGCATGGGGCAGGCTGGGCCATCTGCAAGAGTCTCCCTCCACCTCCTCCAGCATCTCATGCAGGTTCTGATATTTCCATCACATTAACAGCTTCCCTTTTTTAGCAGCCCCCAAAATCTCCAATACCCCCCCCCCCAGAATAAAGCTGGGGATGCCAACAACGCCAATGCGGCCCAACGCGGGGAACAAACTGCCTCCTGCTCGGGCTCAATGCAACAGGAATTTTCTCTCTTCACCATAAACCTCTTCTGGACCCAAAATAATCGATGCCGATGCGGATTTGGAGTGGGAGGCGCCTACCTGGGCTCCAGACGCAGCCGTGGGAGCTGTACCTGTGGTGGGAAGACAGAGTGAGTGAGTTTAACCTTTCTTTTCCCCATCCCAAGGGTTTTTAAGGGGTTTGCATCCCTCTCCCAGACCTGTCGAGGAGGAACTGGGCCAACTGGGAGTGCAGGGCGAAGCCGAGCTGCTCCTTGAGGCGACACCAGCGCTCCAGGTGCCCCCCGATGCGGATGCGGCACTTGCTGCGGCGGGCGTCCAGCTCCCGTCGCTTCTGTCGGCGGATGCAGTCGGGGACGCGCTGCCGGCCCGGGCGGCCCGGCTCCATAGGGGGGGTCTGGGGGGGAGATGGGGACACACAGGGGGGTGGTCAGGGGACATGGGGGGGCCTGGCTCGGGGGGGGGGCCTGCCATACTGCTGCCCCCTCTAGTCCCCGCCCCCTCTAGTCCCCGCCCCCTCTAGTCCCCGCCCCCTCTAGTCCCCGCCCCCTCTAGTCCCCGCCCCCTCTAGTCCCCGCCCCCTCTAGTCCCCGCCCCCTCTAGTCCCCGCCCCCTCTAGTCCCCGCCCCCTCTAGTCCCCGCCCCCTCTAGTCCCCGCCCCCTCTAGTCCCCGCCCCCTCTAGTCCCCGCCCCCTCTAGTCCCCGCCCCCTGCCTTGGCTCCACCCCTCCGAACCCCCTACGGTGCACCTCACCTGCCTCTTGGCCCCGCCCACACGTCAAAGCCACGCCCCCACCCTTTCGTCTGGCTCCTCCCGCTCGTCCGCAAGCCCCGCCCCTCCCCCGCAAACCCCGCCCTCTCTGCCCCTAGCCCCGCCTCCCGCCTTCCCGCCATTTCTCCCCCGCGGCCCCCCCAGTCCCCCCCCCCCTTCCCCTCCGCACCGCGGTCCCGTTCCCGCCGCCGGGCCTTAAAGCGGGCCCCGTGGCGGCGAAGGGTAAACCGACGGGAGAAGAAGGGCCGAGGCTCCGGCCCGCTACCGCCATCCCTGCCGCAGCCATCCCACCCGCCAGCGAACCTCCTCTGCTGGGTCGCGCTCCATCTCAACCGGAGGTGGCCCCACCCCGGGACCGTGCCCCCTTTAAGATCCACAGGACGCCCCCCCCATCGCTCACGCTGCTCAGGGACCAGGACAAGATGGCGGAGGCCCTGCCTCCAGCTCCCCGCCGCGGCGCATGCGCGCTGCCCCACTCCTAGCCTTCCATGGTGAGCCGGGAAACTGAGTCCCTCGCGTGGGGGCTGATGGGAGTTGTAGTCCTGGGCCGCGCGGGACGCGGTGCATCACGGGAAACACAGCCATGGGCCCACGGGGGACAACGACGGCGGCGGGACGAGGCCTCCCGGGGCCCCCCCCAGCACCCCAAGGTGAAGCCCCCCCGGCACCCCCCAGGCCCTCTGCCCAGTGCCAGGCCCCGCACTCCTGGGGGAGCCATGTTGGGGCTAGGAGCGCACACCCCACATCGCTCAGGCCCCACTGCTGAGGCAGGGAGGGATAGTCCCAATTTTGGCCTTTTTTCCAGTTGAAATATTTCTCCTTACAGGCACTTGATGCCATTTTACAGCCCCACCGAGGGTGCTTTTCATCTCCTCGGGTGGGATTTGTTCCAGTTGCTGTCACACAGGAGGAGGCAGAGCCCCCCGTAACCTGCGCCTCTGCTCGGCTGAAATCTCGTCATGAACGGCCTCGACAAAGCTGCTTGGGGGATCTTGGAGTCGTAGAAATTGTCTTTCACCCCATGACGATTCTTTTTTCTCCTCTAAGCATCCCTTCACGATGATTGTTTGCGTGGAATAGAGGATTTTGACGCTTTTGACAGGTATCTTCACTGCTGGTCGTTTCTCCCCATGGCTTGTCCTAACCCCAAATACCTCCAGCCCCCCCCCCCCCCGCAGCTCCCTCATTCTATACAAAACAGGCGGGGACAGGAAATCAAAGCAGCGATGACCCCTCAGGCTTGTGCCATTGAGGTGCAAACGGTCCAGCGCGGAGTGAGCTTCCTGCCAGGACCACAGCGAAATAACCCCAAAGGTGCTGGGGGAAGCAGCCCTGATGCCAAGGTGAGGGGCACAGGGGGCCTCGGGGCAGGGAGACAGTAGGTTTTCTCTCTAGGGGAAGGAAAACTGGGGTACGCTGCTGCTCCCCCATGGGGGAAAAGGAGCCATGGCACAAGCTCCTGCAAGAGAAATTGAGAAAAATAAAAACCTCTTTTTTCACTCACCAAAAAAAAAAAAGTGGAGACAAAAATATGTCAATTGTGGTGGAGCTGGTTAACCAGTTTTCACTCCAATGAGCTGGCAATTGCACAAGCTGTGCATGTGGTGAGACACAGGCACATCAGGGACCCCTGGGTCTCTGCTTCTCCTACCTCCTAATTAGCAGCTATTTCATTACCCTAATTAAGCACTGTTTTATTAGCACTTCCACTTAACTTTCTTTCAACTGCTCAGCTTGCACAAGGCTGCATTTCCTTCCAGGACTTGATGGCACTTCCTTTCTTTCCCCAAAGAGGAAAAACAGACCCAAATACATGTTGCTGAGCACAGGAGGGAACATGGGGACCTGAGGGGATAAGAGAAGAGCCTGTCCCCATGGCAGAAACCTCCACAAACAGGGTTCCCCAGCTCAGAAAGGGCGAGCCAAAGGAACCCGAGGTGGCAGTGCCCCAACAAACAGCACTCCTCACCCATCCTCGCTGCCATCTGAACCCCAAACTGGGTCCCCAACGCCCACAGCTGCTTCCAGCTGCTGCTGGGGCTCCTGCAGCAGCACCTGCTCCAGGGGGGGCAGGATTTGGGGGGCCCTGAGAGACCCCGTAGGCAGGAAAGCAAGGTGGGACGGGCAGGGAGGGTGCCCTTCAGCAGAGCACAGCCCGGGGGCAGCCCCAGGACTCGCCTGGGCATCGGGCAGAGCCAGCGCTGCTCCAAAAGCCAGGATGGAAATTGCACCCAGGGGCGAGGAGGGGAAGGGACAGGGCTGCCTTCAACAGGTGCCTTCGGGAATAGAAGGGACACTCCTGGGAATTTACAATGGTTTAATGCACAGCAGAGTACTAAAATAGGAGTAACAGCACAGCTGACACACCAGAGCCGCCCAGCTCTGTGCCAGGGAACTCCGCAGAGCTCTGCGCCCATCTCCTCTGGCAGCAGCTGCTCGAGCTCTGTCCCTACCGCACAAAAGCGGGTGTGACTGAATCGCACGAGAAGAAAGAGTTCTGGGGTGGTCACACAAGGAGAAAAACCACTTGTTCCGTGCTTGAGGTCCCAGCCCAGCCAGGCACACGTCAGCTTCCACGATGTCTCCTCTTCCTGCAGGTTCAGCTCCCTGAGACCTGGCAGCGAGTTGTTACCGAGACCAGGAGCACCCCGAACCAGCAGCTGAGGCAAGAACATCCCTACGCCCTCTCACTGCCAACCAGTGTCCAGCCTCCAAACTGTAAACGTCGAGCCCCTGCTCCCAGGCCAAAGGTGCCAGCCCCAAAAGGGCTGCCTGGACTGAAACCTCCCTCAGCGGCCCTCGCACACCCCTGCTCACGTCAGGGCTCTGTGCTTGCCTCCCCACCTGGCCAGTCCCTGCCTGCGCTGCCGGACGAGGTGAAGCTGTGAGTGCTCAGCACGGAGAAGGTCCTCTCTCTGTCACCTCTGAGCTTGGGGCTTGCTGCAGATATATGGCCGTTGCTGTGAGCAGCTTGAACTCCCGACAGCATTGTCGTTCAAATACAGACACGCTCCTTGGCCCAACACTGGGATCCTGCAACAGGAAGCAATGACACTGCTGGTACCCATCGGGTTGACGGTTGTCCCCTCAGGCACCGGGAGGGGACAAGGGCTGCCTGCAAGGGACAGTCCCAGCAGACACGTCCCACCAGGCCCCTGCCCGTCCCACTGCAGGACCGTCTCCACACGGGACTCACGTCTGGTTGAAGCTGCTGCCATCCACCCACTCCAGGCGCTTGTCCTGTCTCCGCAGCCCAAGCCAGAAATCAGCTTTGTCCTTGAGGCGCGAGAGAAACTCCTGGGTAGGAAAGAGAGAAGCCAACAGTCAGGAGCTGCTGCTGGCCCCACGCCACTCACTGTCCCGGCCCCATGCGGGTCCCTGCCAGCCTGGCAGGCAGCCCCAGCCCTGCACCACCACCACCACCACTGCCCCTGGGATGGCAGCAGCTCCCTCCCAACGGCTGCTCCAACAGACTCCAGCGCTTCTGAACGAGCTCACCAGCCCCGGGCTCCACACCCAGGGTCTGCACCCAACCCAGGAACCCCCCTTCCTTCACACCCCCACCCTGCAGCCACAACAGCCCCCCACTCACCATTTCCCACTCCCTCTGGAGCACAGCCAGCGAGGCCCCACGCAAGGAGCACCGCTCCTGGCTCCACACCCAGCTCCCCTCCTCCGTCGAGAGGTAGTAGCAGATGTCGCGGTACCCAACCCAGCCGTCAGGACAGGCCAGCACCGGAGCTAGATGACCTTCACGTCTGCCTGCTGTGGAGGGAAGAGGAGAAGGGAAGAAGGTCAGAGGATTCCCCTCCACAGGGAGCAGGGGACACAGCTGCGTGGGGCAGGGAAGGAGGCAGCCCCGGGCTCCCCCCACAGGGATCCCCAATTTGCTGCCAGGGAACGAGAGGGAGCAGGCACACGGTTCTGTGCCCAGGGGCAGGACGGAGGCAGCCGCTCCTCCCTTACCCGACTGTACAGCAAGAGCAATGGCCAAAGCCAGGATCACAGCCACGAGCACAGCCACGAGCACAGCCACCACCAGGCCATACGCTGGAGGGAGAGCGCAGCACCTGCCTGCAGGAGGAAAAAGCCACTCGCAGTGAGGACGGCGCTGTCCCAGAGCAGGCACGGCCCTCGCATCCCTGCCGTCCCCAACACGAGCTGCCCAGGGAACGCAGGAGGGAACCCCAGGGGACAGCCTGCAGCAGGAGAGCTGCCAGACAGATGGAGATGTGTGTGTGTGTGGGGGGGGGCTGCTACAGACCACCCGATGGGAACTGAGCACAAGACCAGGCCTTTCCCAGACAGCTGGAAGAAGCCTCACACTTGCCAGCCCCAGGCCTCCTGGGGTGACACCACCACCGAGACATTGTGCCCTCCCTACAGCCCACAGCGGTGGCCCTGCACTCACCCAGAGCTCTTCTGTGTGTCCTTTTGCCTCTATGCCCAGGCACCTCTGGGTGGGGGGATGCCCCTTCATCCTGGGGACCCAGGGGGTTCTCCACATCCTCATCATTGGGGCAGATTCTGTTCCCCTCCCTTTGTCCCAAGGGAAACCGAGATGTGGTATCACCTTGCTCGCAACAAGCAGTGTCTTGCTCCCAGGACATAATACCGGTGGCAAAGGCTGTTTCGAGGCAGGCTGGGATGCAGCTTTACCACCACAGCTGTTGTTGTCCTGTTGGGAAGTTGCAGAGCACATGGCACTGATGCAGCAGATCAGGGACGTTTAATTCTGTGGCCTGACAGCTGTCAGCACTTGGTTTGCAGACTTTAAAAAATAACCCATCTTTTTTTCTGGTTGTTTATGACAAGAGGCCAGCTCCCTGCCCGGAAAAGCACGAGGGGCTTCTCCCCCAAAGGGGCACAGCAGGCGGAAATCACAAATTCCCACAGAAAAGGGGTTGGGGGGGGGAAATGGGGCGCGGGGAGCCCACAGAACACGCGTTGCTTCTTCTGGGGGTGCGGCTGGGGCTTTTCGGCAGCCGAAGGGTGGGCACGGCCAGGCTCCGCAGAACCGCTCTTTCTTTTCTCTCTGTCTGTCTGTCTTTCCCTCTTCTATTCTCTCTCCCCCCACCCCGTTCCTGTTCCTCCCGCCCGTCCCTACCTGTGCAACCGCCGCCGCAGACAGCTCTGAGCGCCGAGCAGCGCTGAGGAGAGCAAGGAATGAGCTCCGCCCACTGCTCTGCCCAATCAGCGCTCAGGTAGGAGAGAGTGACGGTCAATGCAGCCAATTGCTTTCAAAGGAAGTTTTCGCCATGTGGCGGGAAGTTCAATTATTTCAGCTAATACTAATCTGTGCGCGCGATCTGCTCCTTTGCTAAGGAAAACTTCCGCCGCGTGACCCCTCTCAGCGGGGACACGGCGAGGTTTGTTCACTCTCCGTCCCGGTCGGGTTCGTCCCCAACGCCCACGGCTGCTTCCAGCTGCTCTGGGGCTCCTGCAGCAGCACCCGCTCCAGGGGGAGAGCAGCTTGTCCTGGGGACCCCCGAGCTGGACGCGGCACTGCGGGGGGGTCTCCCCAGAGCGGAGCAGAGGGGCAGAATCCCCCCCTCGACCCGCTGCTGGACACGCAGCCCGGCACACGGCTGGCTTTGCGGGCCGACATCCGCAGTAAAATCCCGCCGCAGCGCCTGCTGTGAGTTAGTACGTGTTAATGAGATGACTGCACGTTTGTGCTCCAAGGGTGACGGGGAAGGGGATTTCTATAATAGCTCCCCAAAAGGGGGGAGACGGCCCGAGGGAGCCGGGAGTGGGAAGTGCCGGGGCAGCACGAGTAGGAAAAGGGCTGGGGAAAAGCAGCGGCGGGAGCTGGGGGGGCATTCTGTGCGGTCTGGGGAGTGGGGAGGGAAATGATGGGAGGGAACTTGTCCCGTGTGCAGATGGAGCCAATATCTGCGCTTCAGATTGGCTGTGTTTCCCGCCACTCCTCCTTCCCGAGCGCTGATTGGTCGGAGCGGTGGGCGGCAATCTTCCGCGTTTTCCCACGTGGGCGGGGTTCGGAGGCGGTGGCACAGGTAGGGACGGGTGGGGGGGCGGGAGGGGAAAGGGAACAAACGGGGGGGGGGGGGGGGGGGACGGAAGAGAGGAAGAAAGGAAGGAAGGAAAGAAAGCAAGCAATCCGTGGTGAGGGGAGCTTGGCGGGCTCTTCGTCCCCTCGGCGCTCCCCGTGTCCGCCATTTCCCAGAGCGGCTGTCTCTGGTCCCCTGCTGTCCCCTCAGGGCCGTGGGTCGGAAGGAGCCTGTTCCCCCGCAGCTGCGGCTGGGTTTCATTTCTCTCTAGGACAGGAGGGGCGCTGCGGAGCCTGGCCCGGCCCTGCCTGGCCCTGCGGCTGCCCAAGAGGCCCAGCCCGTACCCCCGTAGGGGTACCCAGAGTTGTACGGTGTTTGTGTCAACGCCCCCCGCCCAGTTCCCCCCAACCCCTTTTCTGTGGGAGTTGGTGGTTTCCTCCCCCCGAGGCCCTTTTGGGGAGCAGCTGCTCGTGGTTCTCCCGGCAGGGAGCTGGCCCCTTGTCATGAACAAAACCAGCAACAACGTCGGTGGTTTTTGAAAGGCTGCAGGCGCTGCCAGGGCAGGGGCTGCTTTGTACAACGTGCGCAAGCAGCTCTGGGGGGAACAGTCCCGTCCCCTTGTGCCAGCTGAGCCCGTTTTGCAGCTTTCTGTGCCAGCAGCTGGCAGTTTGCAGGCGTTGGCATTTGTGGTGGAGCGGGGGGGGGCTGAGGGGTGGGCAGGGGGGTGCCCCCAGCCAGCGAGTGCCTTGCGGCCGGTGTGGGCAGGGTGCTGGGCAGGGTGCTGGCTCTGCCGGGGACCGAGGGTCGGTCCCTGAGCTCGGTGATGCTGCGTGCTGGGGACAGGCTGCAGTGTCAGGGGGGAGCAGGGACAGGGCAGGACTGTGCTGGTGTTTCAAACCAAGTGCTGACAGCTGTCAGGCCACAGAATTAAACGTCCCTGATCTGCTGCATCAGTGCCATGTGCTCTGCAACCTCCCAACAGGACAACAACAGCTGTGGTGGTAAAGCTGCATCCCAGCCTGCCTCGAAACAGCCTTTGCCATCGGTATTATGTCTTGGGAGCAAGACACTGCTTGTTGCGAGCAAGGTGATACCACATCTCGGTTTCCCTTGGGACAAAGGGAGGGGAACAGAATCTGCCCCAATGATGAGGATGTGGAGAACCCCCTGGGTCCCCAGGATGAAGGGGCATCCCCCCACCCAGAGGTGCCTGGGCATAGAGGCGAAAGGACACACAGAAGAGCTCTGGGTGAGTGCAGGGCCACCGCTGTGGGCTGTAGGGAGGGCACAATGTCTCGGTGGTGGTGTCACCCCAGGAGGCCTGGGGCTGGCAAGTGTGAGGCTTCTTCCAGCTGTCTGGGAAAGGCCTGGTCTTGTGCTCAGTTCCCATCGGGTGGTCTGTAGCAGCCCCCCCCACACACACACACATCTCCATCTGTCTGGCAGCTCTCCTGCTGCAGGCTGTCCCCTGGGGTTCCCTCCTGCGTTCCCTGGGCAGCTCGTGTTGGGGACGGCAGGGATGCGAGGGCCGTGCCTGCTCTGGGACAGCGCCGTCCTCACTGCGAGTGGCTTTTTCCTCCTGCAGGCAGGTGCTGCGCTCTCCCTCCAGCGTATGGCCTGGTGGTGGCTGTGCTCGTGGCTGTGCTCGTGGCTGTGATCCTGGCTTTGGCCATTGCTCTTGCTGTACAGTCGGGTAAGGGAGGAGCGGCTGCCTCCGTCCTGCCCCTGGGCACAGAACCGTGTGCCTGCTCCCTCTCGTTCCCTGGCAGCAAATTGGGGATCCCTGTGGGGGGAGCCCGGGGCTGCCTCCTTCCCTGCCCCACGCAGCTGTGTCCCCTGCTCCCTGTGGAGGGGAATCCTCTGACCTTCTTCCCTTCTCCTCTTCCCTCCACAGCAGGCAGACGTGAAGGTCATCTAGCTCCGGTGCTGGGTTGTCCTGACAACTGGGTTGGGTACCGCGACGTCTGCTACTACCTCTCGACGGAGGAGGGGAGCTGGGTGTGGAGCCAGGAGCGGTGCTCCTCACACGGGGCCTCGCTGGCTGTGCTCCAGAGGGAGTGGGAAATGGTGAGTGGGGGGCTGTTGTGGCTGCAGGGTGGGGGTGTGAAGGAAGGGGGGTTCCTGGGTTGGGTGCAGACCCTGGGTGTGGAGCCCGGGGCTGGTGAGCTCGTTCAGAAGCGCTGGAGTCTGTTGGAGCAGCCGTTGGGAGGGAGCTGCTGCCATCCCAGGGGCAGTGGTGGTGGTGGTGGTGCAGGGCTGGGGCTGCCTGCCAGGCTGGCAGGGACCTGCGTGGGGCCGGGACAGTGAGTGGCGTGGGGCCAGCAGCAGCTCCTGACTGTTGGCTTCTCTCTTTCCTACCCAGGAGTTTCTCTCGCGCCTCAAAGGCAAAGATGATTTCTGGCTTGGGCTGCGGAGACAGGGCGAACGCCTGGAGTGGGTGGATGGCAGCAGCTTCACCCAGACGTGAGTCCCGTGTGGAGACGGTCCTGCAGTGGGACGGGCAGGGGCCTGGTGGGACGTGTCTGCTGGGACTGTCCCTTGCAGGCAGCCCTTGTCCCCTCCCGGTGCCTGCAAGGGACAAACATTATCCCAGCGGTACCAGCGGTGTCATTGCTTCCTGTTGCAGGATCCTGGTGCGGGGCCAAGGAGCGTGTCTGTATTTGAATGACAATGCTTTAGTGAGTACAAGCTGCTCACAGCAACGGCCATATATGTGCAGCAAGCACTATGCTCAGAGGTGAC
The DNA here is from genome assembly GCF_028858705.1 of Grus americana. Classification (NCBI taxonomy): domain Eukaryota; kingdom Metazoa; phylum Chordata; class Aves; order Gruiformes; family Gruidae; genus Grus; species Grus americana. Next base: position 277,056 of record NC_072883.1, on the reverse strand, counting down.
AGAGAGAGGACCTTCTCCGTGCTGAGCACTCACAGCTTCACCTCGTCCGGCAGCGCAGGCAGGGACTGGCCAGGTGGGGAGGCAAGCACAGAGCCCCGACGTGAGCAGGGGTGTGCGAGGGCCGCTGAGGGAGGTTTCAGTCCAGGCAGCCCTTTTGGGGCTGGCACCTTTGGCCTGGGAGCAGGGGCTCGACGTTTACAGTTTGGAGGCTGGACACTGGTTGGCAGTGAGAGGGCGTAGGGATGTTCTTGCCTCAGCTGCTGGTTCGGGGTGCTCCTGGTCTCGGTAACAACTCGCTGCCAGGTCTCAGGGAGCTGAACCTGCAGGAAGAGGAGACATCGTGGAAGCTGACGTGTGCCTGGCTGGGCTGGGACCTCAAGCACGGAACAAGTGGTTTTTCTCCTTGTGTGACCACCCCAGAACTCTTTCTTCTCGTGCGATTCAGTCACACCCGCTTTTGTGCGGTAGGGACAGAGCTCGAGCAGCTGCTGCCAGAGGAGATGGGCGCAGAGCTCTGCGGAGTTCCCTGGCACAGAGCTGGGCGGCTCTGGTGTGTCAGCTGTGCTGTTACTCCTATTTTAGTACTCTGCTGTGCATTAAACCATTGTAAATTCCCAGGAGTGTCCCTTCTATTCCCGAAGGCACCTGTTGAAGGCAGCCCTGTCCCTTCCCCTCCTCGCCCCTGGGTGCAATTTCCATCCTGGCTTTTGGAGCAGCGCTGGCTCTGCCCGATGCCCAGGCGAGTCCTGGGGCTGCCCCCGGGCTGTGCTCTGCTGAAGGGCACCCTCCCTGCCCGTCCCACCTTGCTTTCCTGCCTACGGGGTCTCTCAGGGCCCCCCAAATCCTGCCCCCCCTGGAGCAGGTGCTGCTGCAGGAGCCCCAGCAGCAGCTGGAAGCAGCTGTGGGCGTTGGGGACCCAGTTTGGGGTTCAGATGGCAGCGAGGATGGGTGAGGAGTGCTGTTTGTTGGGGCACTGCCACCTCGGGTTCCTTTGGCTCGCCCTTTCTGAGCTGGGGAACCCTGTTTGTGGAGGTTTCTGCCATGGGGACAGGCTCTTCTCTCCCTCCCCCTGGTTTCTTCCTAATTCCTTTCTTGTTTTTTTCTCCTTTACCTAACTTAGCTCTCGCACCGCTACGCTTCCTCTCCGCCTTTGCCTCTGTCAAGGATGACAGTGCAGCTAGAAGAGCCATAATCCCCCGCGTTAGAGCAGGCGCAGGCTGTGGTGAGTGAGGAGTGGGAAATGCAGGAGCACATCCCCATTTTTGAGGTGCCTTTTTTTTTTTCCCCCCACTGGGGCAAGGTCACTCAGGCTTTTTGGCTGCAGCGCCTCTAGAATTACCTCGGTGGATGATGCGGCAGCCATCACAGGCTGCCCTTCTCATCGCCACATTTCCGTTTTCATGCTGTTAACCCCAGCCACCCCCTTTCTCATAAGGGACAGGGCAAAATTTACCTGATAGGGCCTCAGAGCTCTTCAAAGGAAGGAAAAAGGGCTCTGAGCAATGTTTGTTTGCAGCATGATGGGGGTGGCTGTGGAAATAGGGTCTGCACTGAGCTGCTTTGAGCATGGTGATGGCTGGTGTGGGCAGCTCTCACCTGGCTGCTTTTGCAGCAATGCTTGCACATTGGTTTAGCTCACATTTCCCCCACCTGACTCTATTTTTCTTTTTTTTTCCTCCCCCCACACACCACAGGGCTCCTGCCAGCATGGCCTGCAGTTCAACCTGCACTGGAGGCAGTGGGTTAAACTGGTCCCTTTAGAGCAGCCAGCATAGCTGAACATCCCCCTTCCCTGAGCTCCTTCCTGCTGCTGTTGCTGTCACAAAGAGGAACCCTGCTCAGCAGTGTGCTGGGGTGGCTGTTCCTAGCTGCAAAATTTAAAAAAAAAAAAAAAACAAAAAACCAGGTTAACGAGGCTCACATTGCAAGTCTGGAGTGGTTTTGCTCTCTAGAGAAACCCCTTTCTCCTAGATGGGAATAAATACCTGATGTTTGGATGGGTCAGTAGGTCCAGAAGCATCTGCCTGCTCTTCTGGCAGGCTGGCTCTTGCCTCGCTGGGGTTGGAAGATCCTTTTCTGGGGTTTTTCAGCCCGCGTGCAGAAAGAGATGAGCAGGTCTGCCAAACCAACCACTAAATGTCACCCGGTGCCTTTGTAGCTCTGTTTTCTATAACTTTGGGGTTGTGTTTCCTTTCCCACCTTTCCTGCCCTCCAATTAGTTTAGTCGCATCCCGGTTTCCAAAGGGACAATCTGAGTGTCTCTTGGAAGTGACTTCTTGAAGAGAAGGAGTGAAGGAAGACCAAATAGATTTCTTGAGTTGTTTGGAACATTTTCCGTCCTTTCCCCTCAAAGGGCTCATTTCTAACCCTTTGTGTCCAAAGAGACTCCCAGGCTTTTTGGCACTTGCTTGCTCCACAGAGCAGAGAAACAGTGGTGTGCTCCAAACCTGGGCTGAAAAAACACTGGGCTTACAGAGAAATTGGTAACAGGGAGCAGGTGGCGATGCTGGAATAGGTTTGGGTGGGGAGTGGCAGTGACCAAGGCTGGAAAACACCTTCCAAGTGCCTGAAGGGAGGAGGTAAGGGTGGAAAGGACCTGGTTTTGTTTTATTTGCTAAGAATCACAACTCTGACGATCCTACTAGGAATATTCTGGGAGATCGCAGAGTTAAAAGTGTCTTGTTTGGGAGACTTTAGTACCTTAGAAGAATATGGCTCAGCTTTGAGTAGAAAAGGCTTCTTGCTACTATCAGATGTTTCTTCCCTTGATGTGAGCTCATTTTCCCTGGCTTAATTCAGCAGAAGCTACGTCAAGTTTCACTTTTGGGCTGGCCGGCACGTCGAACGCTCTATTTTGCAATCTTACTCTGCATGCCGAGCGTTCGGAGGCTCGCGCTTCTCCTCGCAGACCTCTCACTTGGACAGGAGCTTGCAAAGCTGAGCTGGAGGAGTGAAAAACCTCAGAGAAATCAGATTTACTGACTGCTGGGTTGCCACCGTTCGAGCGAGGTGGTCCTCTCACCTCTCCTGCTATGGCTGGGGAAATTATTTATGCTGACCTGGATGTTGGTCCCGCAAAACGCTGCAGGGAACAGCATTCACTTCCTCAGCCCGACAGTAAGTGCATCGTGGGTTTTGGGGAGTTGTTTTCCTTGTTTTTTGGGGCTGGGGTTGTGTTGGGAGACTCCCACCCTCCGGGTGGTGCAGGGAGGGGAAGGGGCCCGTGGCTGCGGTGCTGTGCTAAGGGATCTCCTCCGCTGGTTGGGATCCCTTTGGTACTTTTGTCTTGAAAGGGCTGGAGGGTTTCTTTGAACCAGGGTCACCGTTTCAGTGTGAGCCCGGGACCTGTGATGCTTAAGGGCAGCTGACATCTTTAGATAGCCTGATCCACATCTCCATACTCCTGGTCCATCTTTCCTGCGCTTGCTGTGGTGTTTCACATCTCGTTTCCTTCTTCCTCTGCCTTATTGTGGCATTTCATGCTCTTTTCCTGCTGACTCTAGTTTTGGTGTCTAGCTTATGGGAAAAAAAACCCAACAATCAAAAAACCACCATCAAAAGGTTCAATTCCTGTTCATCCCTCCTCTGGAAGGGACCTCTGCCTGGTGAGGACCTCTTCAGTCAACACGCTGCACCCTCTTTTTTGCAAGCATTCATGATTTCCACCAAGCACATCCCTTTTGATCTCAAAGAGCTGGGCAAAACCCAGCTCCTGCTGATACGAAGGTGGAACCAGATATTCTTCCTTAGCTGTTTTGTTCCTAGGTGGATAATGAACCTTAATCCCTTTGCTGGGCAAGGTGAGCTCTGGCTTTGTCCAGGAGCATCGTCCTGCCTCCTTCTCATGGAACAAGAGCCGAGGAGAGATGGGCTTCGCCCAGCCTCAAGCTCTGCAGCGAGGAGTCTACCTCCAGGCTTCCTTGAGCAGGATGGGGCTGTCCGACCCTGCTCAGATGAAGTCTGCTTGGAGAGCTCGGTCCATCCAGGTTCAGCAGTTAATGTATAATGGCTTTATAACATCCAGGCAACTCCCGATTCTTGGAGTCTTGGATGTCTGGGTAAAACCTCATCACGAGTAACTTTGCCCCAGTCCCAGTGGGATCAGTGTGAAACACAGGAGGGCGGCAGCGGTGAATCGCGGATGATCGAAGAAAGCTTTTGAACAACCAGCAGAACCACCACTGAGGGGTTTTGGGGAGAAAATAGCCCAAATCTGCACTGCAGATCTGGCTTGCCTGCTGTGTGAGTGGGGCAGTGGTTTTTCTCCTGACAACTCTTTCCCTCGCAGGATCGGGCTGTCCCCAGCGGTACCGAACTGCTCTCTGGGCCAGCTGTCTCGGAAACCTCCTCCTCGGAGTGGCGGTGTTAGCGATGGGACTTTGGCGTGAGTAGCTCTGTGTGCTGGCACGGGGACAGCCGAAGGACAGTCCAAAGCAGGGAGGGGGTCCCTGCACTGGGGGTGCTTGTGTAGGCAGCAAATCTGCTTTTTTATGATCTGCATTGGCTGCTGCACCTCAGTGCAAGGTGTGGGGAAGTGGGTTTTGGTCAGAATTTCTTAGCGCTGATAGGTGGAGGAGACTTGGCTATTTTGGTAGTCAATGAGGGGAAACCACTGGAAACTTCTCAGCTGTGGTAGAGTTACAATTTGACACCCTGTGGCTGAGCTCAGGGTGATGCAGAGCTCTGCTGAAATTAGTCTTGTGCCTGGGGTGATGTTGCTGGTGGTATCTCACGCCGCCCTGACCCACAGCACCCCCAGACCATGCCAAGCAGGTGGGAGACTGATGGATCTTGGTGAGGAGATCTGATGGATCTTGTGCTGCAGGTGAATTTGAACTCTGGGGATGGATCTGCCAGGGTTTTGGCACAGGGGTATGGAGGAAGGAGCAGAGGGATCAGGCTCGAGCTTCCCTGAGCACCGTGCCCTCCATGGGGCCAAGACATGGAAAACGCGGCTGATGCTTTCAGGATGTGGGAGCAATTTTGGGCGCAAGCTGCGAGCCGAGGCACGGTGGCTTTGTAGGGATCTGCTGTCCCTGTTGCAGGGTGGATCTGGGGCCCAGTCCCCCTCCCCTGCTCCATCCTTCCCTTGCAGTTTCAGTTTTCCACCAGCAGTTGGGGAACTCAGGAAGCCACAGAAACGTGAGCGGGAACGTAGGAGATGGCAACACCACCCTGGAGAAAGGCTGCTTGGAGCTGAGGAAAAGTCTCTGCTTGTCACAGTTGCAAGGTAACTGCCCTGGCCGTCAGGTTTCCCAGCAACTTTGAGCACCCCCAGACTGGAGAACCAAGCGAAGTTGAGGGCGTCCCCGTGTTCCTGGGGAGCAAACAGGACTTAAACACTTGTCCTTTTTGGATGGGCAGGGGACAAGGTGGCTTCTTGATGGCTGAACATGGCCCTGACTGTCTTTCAGAGGGTGAGGGGTGCAAGCTCTGCCCCACGGGCTGGATGCTGCACGGGAGCAAGTGTTACTGGGTTACCGACATGATCAAGTCGTGGAGCAAGAGCCAGGACGACTGCAGGAATCGGGGGGCCGAGCTGGTGATGCCGGGGGACCAGGAAGAGCTGGTAAAGGGACCGATGGCATCGGGGCCGTGGGACGGGTCCCAGGGCTGCACCCGAGGGGCCGGTGGCACCTGAAGAAGGGTTCAGGGCTCGCCCAGAAATCTGGGCTCAGCACCCAGCCCTGTGCCTGAGCATCCAGGGCGCCTTTGCCAGCGTCAGAGGGTGGGGGACATCGGTGGGGCTCGTTCCTGGGACGGGGGCTGTGCGGGGACGGGCTGGAGCGGGTTTGGGGATGGCACGCTGGCATCACCGCCTGCCCTCTGCCCCGCTCCAGGCTTTCCTAAACAAAATCCTGCAGAAACCCAAACGCTACTTCTGGATCGGCCTCTCCATCCCCTCCGCCGGGAAGGGCTGGACCTGGCTGAACGGCTCCCGCCTGGACCAGAGCCGGTGAGTGAGTGTTTTGGGGAGGGATGGGTGTTGGGGTGGGCACCTCCACCGTCACCCGAGGGACCCTGGTGCTGTGACGTGGGCTCCCTCCTGCACCCGCAGGTTCCCGTTGAGCCCCTGGGATGAAGGCAGAAGGTGCGGGGTGCTGAGGGGGGACAGGATCATCTCCGAAAACTGCAGCTCGGGATTGCAGGGGATCTGCCAGAAAGAAGCCACCCAGCTCTGAGCCGGGGGGGCCACAAGCTGGTCTGTGGCCGGGAGAGACGCTCGGGGACGGGCCACGATCAGGCCCTCGGTGGGGGAATACGGGAGCTGTTGTGCAACGACCAGATTAATAATGCGCAAATTAATAATGACATTAGCTGGGCTCTGTTGTGTGGTGTTTTCAAGCAAGTTTGTTAACGGGGGAGGCTGGAAAGTGCATCCTTCTGTACCAGATAAACTTCCCGCCCTTGTGCCCGTCCCTTTCTGCCCACCAGCACTTACCCCTGGACCTGCCTCACCCTTCCAGGGCTCCAGGGCACACACCAGGGCCCCCCTCCGACCCCCTGGGGAGGTGCCTTTGGGATTTCTACCCGTGCCAGCGTCCCCTTCAATCTTCCTCCTGGACCGTCCTCATCCTCAGGTTGTGCTTTCACCCCAGGCACAGCACAAGTAACCCAGGAGGTGGCCCGTACCCGGAAGGGACTGACAGACGGCAGAGGAGAGGGATGCTTGTGGCAGCATTGCAAAGGCAGAGAGGAAGTGCAGCGGTGAGAGCGTTAGGGTTAAAAAGGAAAAAAAGAGGGCAGGGGATTAAAAAAAGCAACCCCAAACTAAACCCCTAGCAAGCGAGCTCGCCACAAGGCAGTACTCGGTCCAGAATCCAAGGAGGGCAAACAGCCGGACCCTACTGAGCTGAGCGGAGGTGGGGACGGGGGACACGGGGACGGGTGCAAGTCTAAGCCACGGCTGCCACATGGTGGTGATGGCGGAAGAGCCAAGAGCCTTTCCCTACAGCGTAACCTCCAAAACCAGGGTTTCCCCAGCTCAGAGCAAGCGTGGAAGCTCGGTGGGACTGCCCCGTGGCATTGCGCCGCCTCCCGTCCTCGCTGCGTGAACACAGCTGTCTGAACTGGGACGCGTGAGGATGGATGGACTGGGAGCACTGGGAAGGGGCCATTTGCGGCAGCCCTGACGCCCGCCCTTCCGCGTCGCTGTGCCATCGCTGCCTTCGCAGGGGATGCGGTGAGGATTCTTCACCCACCATGAAGCACAAGCCGGGGTGAAAGCTTCACGGAAAGGGGGTGGGAGAGCGTCATGCGGTGGGAGGTTTGGGCTGGACCTGGGTGAAGTGAGTTTGGACTTGAGCTTAATTCTCGATTCCAGAGATCGCTGTGCTCAATCCAAGCGAGAGGGGAATTCTTGAGCGGGGAAACCGTACAATGACTTGCTGAAACTGTTAGTGCTGCTCGAGCTCATGCCTTTACCTGGCCTCATCTCCTAGTGTGGTGTATTACAGCATGGAAAAAACAAACGAGCTTTCCAGGTCGCTAACGATCACGCTAGCTGTAAAGATGGAGCAGAGAAACCGCTCTTGATGCTGATCATATCTAAGCAATGGCTTCATGACTCGCTCCTGCTGTACCCCAAAAGAATCCAACCTGGGGGCGTCTTGTAAACACCAGCGGGTACAAACGTGCAGTCCCCTCGTTAACACGTACTAACTCACAGCAGGCGCTGCGGCGGGATTTTACTGCGGATGTCGGCCCGCAAAGCCAGCCGTGTGCCGGGCTGCGTGTCCAGCAGCGGGTCGAGGGGGGGATTCTGCCCCTCTGCTCCGCTCTGGGGAGACCCCCCCGCAGTGCCGCGTCCAGCTCGGGGGTCCCCAGGACAAGCTGCTCTCCCCCTGGAGCGGGTGCTGCTGCAGGAGCCCCAGAGCAGCTGGAAGCAGCCGTGGGCGTTGGGGACGAACCCGACCGGGACGGAGAGTGAACAAACCTCGCCGTGTCCCCGCTGAGAGGGGTCACGCGGCGGAAGTTTTCCTTAGCAAAGGAGCAGATCGAGACGCAGCCCTGCGCTTCGTATTGGCTGTCTCTCCCGCCACTCTCTCCTACCTGAGCGCTGATTGGTCGGAGCAGTGGGCGGAGCTGTTCTCGTTTCTCTCTGTGCCACTCGGTGTTTGGAGCTGGCTGAGGCGGCGGCGGCAGAGGTAGGGGAGAAAGAGAGAGCGAGAGAACGAGAGAGCGGGGAGCAGCCGTGGTGAGGGGAGCTTGGCGGGCTCTTCGTCCCCTCGGCGCTCCCCGTGTCCGCCATTTCCCAGAGCGGCTGTCTCTGGTCCCCTGCTGTCCCCTCAGGGCCGTGGGTCGGAAGGAGCCTGTTCCCCCGCAGCTGCGGCTGGGTTTCATTTCTCTCTAGGACAGGAGGGGCGCTGCGGAGCCTGGCCCGGCCCTGCCTGGCCCTGCGGCTGCCCAAGAGGCCCAGCCCGTACCCCCGTAGGGGTACCCAGAGTTGTACGGTGTTTGTGTCAACGCCCCCCGCCCAGTTCCCCCCAACCCCTTTTCTGTGGGAGTTGGTGGTTTCCTCCCCCCGAGGCCCTTTTGGGGAGCAGCTGCTCGTGGTTCTCCCGGCAGGGAGCTGGCCCCTTGTCATGAACAAAACCAGCAACAACGTCGGTGGTTTTTGAAAGGCTGCAGGCGCTGCCAGGGCAGGGGCTGCTTTGTACAACGTGCGCAAGCAGCTCTGGGGGGAACAGTCCCGTCCCCTTGTGCCAGCTGAGCCCGTTTTGCAGCTTTCTGTGCCAGCAGCTGGCAGTTTGCAGGCGTTGGCATTTGTGGTGGAGCGGGGGGGGGCTGAGGGGTGGGCAGGGGGGTGCCCCCAGCCAGCGAGTGCCTTGCGGCCGGTGTGGGCAGGGTGCTGGGCAGGGTGCTGGCTCTGCCGGGGACCGAGGGTCGGTCCCTGAGCTCGGTGATGCTGCGTGCTGGGGACAGGCTGCAGTGTCAGGGGGGAGCAGGGACAGGGCAGGACTGTGCTGGTGTTTCAAACCAAGTGCTGACAGCTGTCAGGCCACAGAATTAAGCGTCCCTGATCTGCTGCATCAGTGCCATGTGCTCTGCAACTTCCCAACAGGACAACAACAGCTGTGGTGGTAAAGCTGCATCCCAGCCTGCCTCGAAACAGCCTTTGCCACCGGTATTATGTCCTGGGAGCAAGACACTGCTTGTTGCGAGCAAGGTGATACCACATCTCGGTTTCCCTTGGGACAAAGGGAGGGGAACAGAATCTGCCCCAATGATGAGGATGTGGAGAACCCCCTGGGTCCCCAGGATGAAGGGGCATCCCCCCACCCAGAGGTGCCTGGGCATAGAGGCAAAAGGACACACAGAAGAGCTCTGGGTGAGTGCAGGGCCACCGCTGTGGGCTGTAGGGAGGGCACAATGTCTCGGTGGTGGTGTCACCCCAGGAGGCCTGGGGCTGGCAAGTGTGAGGCTTCTTCCAGCTGTCTGGGAAAGGCCTGGTCTTGTGCTCAGTTCCCATCGGGTGGTCTGTAGCAGCCCCCCCCCCCACACACACACATCTCCATCTGTCTGGCAGCTCTCCTGCTGCAGGCTGTCCCCTGGGGTTCCCTCCTGCGTTCCCTGGGCAGCTCGTGTTGGGGACGGCAGGGATGCGAGGGCCGTGCCTGCTCTGGGACAGCGCCGTCCTCACTGCGAGTGGCTTTTTCCTCCTGCAGGCAGGTGCTGCGCTCTCCCTCCAGCGTATGGCCTGGTGGTGGCTGTGCTCGTGGCTGTGCTCGTGGCTGTGATCCTGGCTTTGGCCATTGCTCTTGCTGTACAGTCGGGTAAGGGAGGAGCGGCTGCCTCCGTCCTGCCCCTGGGCACAGAACCGTGTGCCTGCTCCCTCTCGTTCCCTGGCAGCAAATTGGGGATCCCTGTGGGGGGAGCCCGGGGCTGCCTCCTTCCCTGCCCCACGCAGCTGTGTCCCCTGCTCCCTGTGGAGGGGAATCCTCTGACCTTCTTCCCTTCTCCTCTTCCCTCCACAGCAGGCAGACGTGAAGGTCATCTAGCTCCGGTGCTGGGTTGTCCTGACAACTGGGTTGGGTACCGCGACGTCTGCTACTACCTCTCGACGGAGGAGGGGAGCTGGGTGTGGAGCCAGGAGCGGTGCTCCTCACACGGGGCCTCGCTGGCTGTGCTCCAGAGGGAGTGGGAAATGGTGAGTGGGGGGCTGTTGTGGCTGCAGGGTGGGGGTGTGAAGGAAGGGGGGTTCCTGGGTTGGGTGCAGACCCTGGGTGTGGAGCCCGGGGCTGGTGAGCTCGTTCAGAAGCGCTGGAGTCTGTTGGAGCAGCCGTTGGGAGGGAGCTGCTGCCATCCCAGGGGCAGTGGTGGTGGTGGTGGTGCAGGGCTGGGGCTGCCTGCCAGGCTGGCAGGGACCTGCGTGGGGCCGGGACAGTGAGTGGCGTGGGGCCAGCAGCAGCTCCTGAGTGTTGGCTTCTCTCTTTCCTACCCAGGAGTTTCTCTCGCGCCTCAAAGGCAAAGATGATTTCTGGCTTGGGCTGCGGAGACAGGGCGAACGCCTGGAGTGGGTGGATGGCAGCAGCTTCACCCAGACGTGAGTCCCGTGTGTAGACGGTCCTGCAGTGGGACGGGCAGGGGCCTGGTGGGACGTGTCTGCTGGGACTGTCCCTTGCAGGCAGCCCTTGTCCCCTCCCGGTGCCTGCAAGGGACAAACATTATCCCAGCGGTACCAGCGGTGTCATTGCTTCCTGTTGCAGGATCCTGGTGCGGGGCCAAGGAGCGTGTCTGTATTTGAATGACAATGCTTTAGTGAGTACAAGCTGCTCACAGCAACGGCCATATATGTGCAGCAAGCACTATGCTCAGAGGTGACAGAGAGAGGACCTTCTCCGTGCTGAGCACTCACAGCTTCACCTCGTCCGCCAGCGCAGGCAGGGACTGGCCAGGTGGGGAGGCAAGCACAGAGCCCCGACGTGAGCAGGGGTGTGCGAGGGCCGCTGAGGGAGGTTTCAGTCCAGGCAGCCCTTTTGGGGCTGGCACCTTTGGCCTGGGAGCAGGGGCTCGACGTTTACAGTTTGGAGGCTGGACACTGGTTGGCAGTGAGAGGGCGTAGGGATGTTCTTGCCTCAGCTGCTGGTTCGGGGTGCTCCTGGTCTCGGTAACAACTCGCTGCCAGGTCTCAGGGAGCTGAACCTGCAGGAAGAGGAGACATCGTGGAAGCTGACGTGTGCCTGGCTGGGCTGGGACCTCAAGCACGGAACAAGTGGTTTTTCTCCTTGTGTGACCACCCCAGAACTCTTTCTTCTCGTGCGATTCAGTCACACCCGCTTTTGTGCGGTAGGGACAGAGCTCGAGCAGCTGCTGCCAGAGGAGATGGGCGCAGAGCTCTGCGGAGTTCCCTGGCACAGAGCTGGGCGGCTCTGGTGTGTCAGCTGTGCTGTTACTCCTATTTTAGTACTCTGCTGTGCATTAAACCATTGTAAATTCCCAGGAGTGTCCCTTCTATTCCCGAAGGCACCTGTTGAAGGCAGCCCTGTCCCTTCCCCTCCTCGCCCCTGGGTGCAATTTCCATCCTGGCTTTTGGAGCAGCGCTGGCTCTGCCCGATGCCCAGGCGAGTCCTGGGGCTGCCCCCGGGCTGTGCTCTGCTGAAAGGCACCCTCCCTGCCCGTCCCACCTTGCTTTCCTGCCTACGGGGTCTCTCAGGGCCCCCCAAATCCTGCCCCCCCTGGAGCAGGTGCTGCTGCAGGAGCCCCAGCAGCAGCTGGAAGCAGCTGTGGGCGTTGGGGACCCAGTTTGGGGTTCAGATGGCAGCGAGGATGGGTGAGGAGTGCTGTTTGTTGGGGCACTGCCACCTCGGGTTCCTTTGGCTCGCCCTTTCTGAGCTGGGGAACCCTGTTTGTGGAGGTTTCTGCCATGGGGACAGGCTCTTCTCTCCCTCCCCCTGGTTTCTTCCTAATTCCTTTCTTGTTTTTTTCTCCTTTACCTAACTTAGCTCTCGCACCGCTACGCTTCCTCTCCGCCTTTGCCTCTGTCAAGGATGACAGTGCAGCTAGAAGAGCCATAATCCCCCGCGTTAGAGCAGGCGCAGGCTGTGGTGAGTGAGGAGTGGGAAATGCAGGAGCACATCCCCATTTTTGAGGTGCCTTTTTTTTTTTCCCCCCACTGGGGCAAGGTCACTCAGGCTTTTTGGCTGCAGCGCCTCTAGAATTACCTCGGTGGATGATGCGGCAGCCATCACAGGCTGCCCTTCTCATCGCCACATTTCCGTTTTCATGCTGTTAACCCCAGCCACCCCCTTTCTCATAAGGGACAGGGCAAAATTTACCTGATAGGGCCTCAGAGCTCTTCAAAGGAAGGAAAAAGGGCTCTGAGCAATGTTTGTTTGCAGCATGATGGGGGTGGCTGTGGAAATAGGGTCTGCACTGAGCTGCTTTGAGCATGGTGATGGCTGGTGTGGGCAGCTCTCACCTGGCTGCTTTTGCAGCAATGCTTGCACATTGGTTTAGCTCACATTTCCCCCACCTGACTCTATTTTTCTTTTTTTTTCCTCCCCCCACACACCACAGGGCTCCTGCCAGCATGGCCTGCAGTTCAACCTGCACTGGAGGCAGTGGGTTAAACTGGTCCCTTTAGAGCAGCCAGCATAGCTGAACATCCCCCTTCCCTGAGCTCCTTCCTGCTGCTGTTGCTGTCACAAAGAGGAACCCTGCTCAGCAGTGTGCTGGGGTGGCTGTTCCTAGCTGCAAAATTTAAAAAAAAAAAAAAAAAAAAAAACAAAAAACCAGGTTAACGAGGCTCACATTGCAAGTCTGGAGTGGTTTTGCTCTCTAGAGAAACCCCTTTCTCCTAGATGGGAATAAATACCTGATGTTTGGATGGGTCAGTAGGTCCAGAAGCATCTGCCTGCTCTTCTGGCAGGCTGGCTCTTGCCTCGCTGGGGTTGGAAGATCCTTTTCTGGGGTTTTTCAGCCCGCGTGCAGAAAGAGATGAGCAGGTCTGCCAAACCAACCACTAAATGTCACCCGGTGCCTTTGTAGCTCTGTTTTCTATAACTTTGGGGTTGTGTTTCCTTTCCCACCTTTCCTGCCCTCCAATTAGTTTAGTCGCATCCCGGTTTCCAAAGGGACAATCTGAGTGTCTCTTGGAAGTGACTTCTTGAAGAGAAGGAGTGAAGGAAGACCAAATAGATTTCTTGAGTTGTTTGGAACATTTTCCGTCCTTTCCCCTCAAAGGGCTCATTTCTAACCCTTTGTGTCCAAAGAGACTCCCAGGCTTTTTGGCACTTGCTTGCTCCACAGAGCAGAGAAACAGTGGTGTGCTCCAAACCTGGGCTGAAAAAACACTGGGCTTACAGAGAAATTGGTAACAGGGAGCAGGTGGCGATGCTGGAATAGGTTTGGGTGGGGAGTGGCAGTGACCAAGGCTGGAAAACACCTTCCAAGTGCCTGAAGGGAGGAGGTAAGGGTGGAAAGGACCTGGTTTTGTTTTATTTGCTAAGAATCACAACTCTGACGATCCTACTAGGAATATTCTGGGAGATCGCAGAGTTAAAAGTGTCTTGTTTGGGAGACTTTAGTACCTTAGAAGAATATGGCTCAGCTTTGAGTAGAAAAGGCTTCTTGCTACTATCAGATGTTTCTTCCCTTGATGTGAGCTCATTTTCCCTGGCTTAATTCAGCAGAAGCTACGTCAAGTTTCACTTTTGGGCTGGCCGGCACGTCGAACGCTCTATTTTGCAATCTTACTCTGCATGCCGAGCGTTCGGAGGCTCGCGCTTCTCCTCGCAGACCTCTCACTTGGACAGGAGCTTGCAAAGCTGAGCTGGAGGAGTGAAAAACCTCAGAGAAATCAGATTTACTGACTGCTGGGTTGCCACCGTTCGAGCGAGGTGGTCCTCTCACCTCTCCTGCTATGGCTGGGGAAATTATTTATGCTGACCTGGATGTTGGTCCCGCAAAACGCTGCAGGGAACAGCATTCACTTCCTCAGCCCGACAGTAAGTGCATCGTGGGTTTTGGGGAGTTGTTTTCCTTGTTTTTTGGGGCTGGGGTTGTGTTGGGAGACTCCCACCCTCCGGGTGGTGCAGGGAGGGGAAGGGGCCCGTGGCTGCGGTGCTGTGCTAAGGGATCTCCTCCGCTGGTTGGGATCCCTTTGGTACTTTTGTCTTGAAAGGGCTGGAGGGTTTCTTTGAACCAGGGTCACCGTTTCAGTGTGAGCCCGGGACCTGTGATGCTTAAGGGCAGCTGACATCTTTAGATAGCCTGATCCACATCTCCATACTCCTGGTCCATCTTTCCTGCGCTTGCTGTGGTGTTTCACATCTCGTTTCCTTCTTCCTCTGCCTTATTGTGGCATTTCATGCTCTTTTCCTGCTGACTCTAGTTTTGGTGTCTAGCTTATGGGAAAAAAAACCCAACAATCAAAAAACCACCATCAAAAGGTTCAATTCCTGTTCATCCCTCCTCTGGAAGGGACCTCTGCCTGGTGAGGACCTCTTCAGTCAACACGCTGCACCCTCTTTTTTGCAAGCATTCATGATTTCCACCAAGCACATCCCTTTTGATCTCAAAGAGCTGGGCAAAACCCAGCTCCTGCTGATACGAAGGTGGAACCAGATATTCTTCCTTAGCTGTTTTGTTCCTAGGTGGATAATGAACCTTAATCCCTTTGCTGGGCAAGGTGAGCTCTGGCTTTGTCCAGGAGCATCGTCCTGCCTCCTTCTCATGGAACAAGAGCCGAGGAGAGATGGGCTTCGCCCAGCCTCAAGCTCTGCAGCGAGGAGTCTACCTCCAGGCTTCCTTGAGCAGGATGGGGCTGTCCGACCCTGCTCAGATGAAGTCTGCTTGGAGAGCTCGGTCCATCCAGGTTCAGCAGTTAATGTATAATGGCTTTATAACATCCAGGCAACTCCCGATTCTTGGAGTCTTGGATGTCTGGGTAAAACCTCATCACGAGTAACTTTGCCCCAGTCCCAGTGGGATCAGTGTGAAACACAGGAGGGCGGCAGCGGTGAATCGCGGATGATCGAAGAAAGCTTTTGAACAACCAGCAGAACCACCACTGAGGGGTTTTGGGGAGAAAATAGCCCAAATCTGCACTGCAGATCTGGCTTGCCTGCTGTGTGAGTGGGGCAGTGGTTTTTCTCCTGACAACTCTTTCCCTCGCAGGATCGGGCTGTCCCCAGCGGTACCGAACTGCTCTCTGGGCCAGCTGTCTCGGAAACCTCCTCCTCGGAGTGGCGGTGTTAGCGATGGGACTTTGGCGTGAGTAGCTCTGTGTGCTGGCACGGGGACAGCCGAAGGACAGTCCAAAGCAGGGAGGGGGTCCCTGCACTGGGGGTGCTTGTGTAGGCAGCAAATCTGCTTTTTTATGATCTGCATTGGCTGCTGCACCTCAGTGCAAGGTGTGGGGAAGTGGGTTTTGGTCAGAATTTCTTAGCGCTGATAGGTGGAGGAGACTTGGCTATTTTGGTAGTCAATGAGGGGAAACCACTGGAAACTTCTCAGCTGTGGTAGAGTTACAATTTGACACCCTGTGGCTGAGCTCAGGGTGATGCAGAGCTCTGCTGAAATTAGTCTTGTGCCTGGGGTGATGTTGCTGGTGGTATCTCACGCCGCCCTGACCCACAGCACCCCCAGACCATGCCAAGCAGGTGGGAGACTGATGGATCTTGGTGAGGAGATCTGATGGATCTTGTGCTGCAGGTGAATTTGAACTCTGGGGATGGATCTGCCAGGGTTTTGGCACAGGGGTATGGAGGAAGGAGCAGAGGGATCAGGCTCGAGCTTCCCTGAGCACCGTGCCCTCCATGGGGCCAAGACATGGAAAACGCGGCTGATGCTTTCAGGATGTGGGAGCAATTTTGGGCGCAAGCTGCGAGCCGAGGCACGGTGGCTTTGTAGGGATCTGCTGTCCCTGTTGCAGGGTGGATCTGGGGCCCAGTCCCCCTCCCCTGCTCCATCCTTCCCTTGCAGTTTCAGTTTTCCACCAGCAGTTGGGGAACTCAGGAAGCCACAGAAACGTGAGCGGGAACGTAGGAGATGGCAACACCACCCTGGAGAAAGGCTGCTTGGAGCTGAGGAAAAGTCTCTGCTTGTCACAGTTGCAAGGTAACTGCCCTGGCCGTCAGGTTTCCCAGCAACTTTGAGCACCCCCAGACTGGAGAACCAAGCGAAGTTGAGGGCGTCCCCGTGTTCCTGGGGAGCAAACAGGACTTAAACACTTGTCCTTTTTGGATGGGCAGGGGACAAGGTGGCTTCTTGATGGCTGAACATGGCCCTGACTGTCTTTCAGAGGGTGAGGGGTGCAAGCTCTGCCCCACGGGCTGGATGCTGCACGGGAGCAAGTGTTACTGGGTTACCGACATGATCAAGTCGTGGAGCAAGAGCCAGGACGACTGCAGGAATCGGGGGGCCGAGCTGGTGATGCCGGGGGACCAGGAAGAGCTGGTAAAGGGACCGATGGCATCGGGGCCGTGGGACGGGTCCCAGGGCTGCACCCGAGGGGCCGGTGGCACCTGAAGAAGGGTTCAGGGCTCGCCCAGAAATCTGGGCTCAGCACCCAGCCCTGTGCCTGAGCATCCAGGGCGCCTTTGCCAGCGTCAGAGGGTGGGGGACATCGGTGGGGCTCGTTCCTGGGACGGGGGCTGTGCGGGGACGGGCTGGAGCGGGTTTGGGGATGGCACGCTGGCATCACCGCCTGCCCTCTGCCCCGCTCCAGGCTTTCCTAAACAAAATCCTGCAGAAACCCGGACGCTACCTCTGGATCGGCCTCTCCATCCCCTCCGCCGGGAAGGGCTGGACCTGGCTGAACGGCTCCCGCCTGGACCAGAGCCGGTGAGTGAGTGTTTTGGGGAGGGATGGGTGTTGGGGTGGGCACCTCCACCGTCACCCGAGGGACCCTGGTGCTGTGACGTGGGCTCCCTCCTGCACCCGCAGGTTCCCGTTGAGCCCCTGGGATGAAGGCAGAAGGTGCGGGGTGCTGAGGGGGGACAGATTCGTCTCCGAAAACTGCAGCTCGGGATTGCAGGGGATCTGCCAGAAAGAAGCCACCCAGCTCTGAGCCGGGGGGGCCACAAGCTGGTCTGTGGCCGGGAGAGACGCTCGGGGACGGGCCACGATCAGGCCCTCGGTGGGGGAATACGGGAGCTGTTGTGCAACGACCAGATTAATAATGCGCAAATTAATAATGACATTAGCTGGGCTCTGTTGTGTGGTGTTTTCAAGCAAGTTTGTTAACGGGGGAGGCTGGAAAGTGCATCCTTCTGTACCAGATAAACTTCCCGCCCTTGTGCCCGTCCCTTTCTGCCCACCAGCACTTACCCCTGGACCTGCCTCACCCTTCCAGGGCTCCAGGGCACACACCAGGGCCCCCCTCCGACCCCCTGGGGAGGTGCCTTTGGGATTTCTACCCGTGCCAGCGTCCCCTTCAATCTTCCTCCTGGACCGTCCTCATCCTCAGGTTGTGCTTTCACCCCAGGCACAGCACAAGTAACCCAGGAGGTGGCCCGTACCCGGAAGGGACTGACAGACGGCAGAGGAGAGGGATGCTTGTGGCAGCATTGCAAAGGCAGAGAGGAAGTGCAGCGGTGAGAGCGTTAGGGTTAAAAAGGAAAAAAAGAGGGCAGGGGATTAAAAAAAGCAACCCCAAACTAAACCCCTAGCAAGCGAGCTCGCCACAAGGCAGTACTCGGTCCAGAATCCAAGGAGGGCAAACAGCCGGACCCTACTGAGCTGAGCGGAGGTGGGGACAGGGGACACGGGGACGGGTGCAAGTCTAAGCCACGGCTGCCACATGGTGGTGATGGCGGAAGAGCCGAGAGCCTTTCCCTACAGCGTAACCTCCAAAACCAGGGTTTCCCCAGCTCAGAGCAAGCGTGGAAGCTCGGTGGGACTGCCCCGTGGCATTGCGCCGCCTCCCGTCCTCGCTGCGTGAACACAGCTGTCTGAACTGGGACGCGTGAGGATGGATGGACTGGGAGCACTGGGAAGGGGCCATTTGCGGCAGCCCTGACGCCCGCCCTTCCGCGTCGCTGTGCCATCGCTGCCTTCGCAGGGGATGCGGTGAGGATTCTTCACCCACCATGAAGCACAAGCCGGGGTGAAAGCTTCACGGAAAGGGGGTGGGAGAGCGTCATGCGGTGGGAGGTTTGGGCTGGACCTGGGTGAAGTGAGTTTGGACTTGAGCTTAATTCTCGATTCCAGAGATCGCTGTGCTCAATCCAAGCGAGAGGGGAATTCTCGAGCGGGGAAACCGTACAATGACTTGCTGAAACTGTTAGTGCTGCTCGAGCTCATGCCTTTACCTGGCCTCATCTCCTAGTGTGGTGTATTACAGCATGGAAAAAACAAACGAGCTTTCCAGGTCGCTAACGATCACGCTAGCTGTAAAGATGGAGCAGAGAAACCGCTCTTGATGCTGATCATATCTAAGCAATGGCTTCATGACTCGCTCCTGCTGTACCCCAAAAGAATCCAACCTGGGGGCGTCTTGTAAACACCAGCGGGTATAAACGTGCAGTCCCCTCGTTAACACGTACTAACTCACAGCAGGCGCTGCGGCGGGATTTTACTGCGGATGTCGGCCCGCAAAGCCAGCCGTGTGCCGGGCTGCGTGTCCAGCAGCGGGTCGAGGGGGGGATTCTGCCCCTCTGCTCCGCTCTGGGGAGACCCCCCCGCAGTGCCGCGTCCAGCTCGGGGGTCCCCAGGACAAGCTGCTCTCCCCCTGGAGCGGGTGCTGCTGCAGGAGCCCCAGAGCAGCTGGAAGCAGCCGTGGGCGTTGGGGACGAACCCGACCGGGACGGAGAGTGAACAAACCTCGCCGTGTCCCCGCTGAGAGGGGTCACGCGGCGGAAGTTTTCCTTAGCAAAGGAGCAGATCGAGACGCAGCCCTGCGCTTCGTATTGGCTGTCTCTCCCGCCACTCTCTCCTACCTGAGCGCTGATTGGTCGGAGCAGTGGGCGGAGCTGTTCTCGTTTCTCTCTGTGCCACTCGGTGTTTGGAGCTGGCTGAGGCGGCGGCGGCAGAGGTAGGGGAGAAAGAGAGAGCGAGAGAACGAGAGAGCGGGGAGCAGCCGTGGTGAGGGGAGCTTGGCGGGCTCTTCGTCCCCTCGGCGCTCCCCGTGTCCGCCATTTCCCAGAGCGGCTGTCTCTGGTCCCCTGCTGTCCCCTCAGGGCCGTGGGTCGGAAGGAGCCTGTTCCCCCGCAGCTGCGGCTGGGTTTCATTTCTCTCTAGGACAGGAGGGGCGCTGCGGAGCCTGGCCCGGCCCTGCCTGGCCCTGCGGCTGCCCAAGAGGCCCAGCCCGTACCCCCGTAGGAAGCTGTACGGTGTTTGTGTGAACTTCCCCTTTTCTGTGGGAGTTGGTGGTTTCCTCCCCCCGAGGCCCTTTTGGGGAGCAGCTGCTCGTGGTTCTCCCGGCAGGGAGCTGGCCCCTTGTCATCAACAAAACCAGCAACAACGTCGGTGGTTTTTGAAAGGCTGCAGGCGCTGCCAGGGCAGGGGCTGCTTTGTACAACGTGCGCAAGCAGCTCTGGGGGGAACAGTCCCGTCCCCTTGTGCCAGCTGAGCCCGTTTTGCAGCTTTCTGTGCCAGCAGCTGGCAGTTTGCAGGCGTTGGCATTTGTGGTGGAGCGGGGGGGGGCTGAGGGGTGGGCAGGGGGGTGCCCCCAGCCAGCGAGTGCCTTGCGGCCGGTGTGGGCAGGGTGCTGGGCAGGGTGCTGGCTCTGCCGGGGACCGAGGGTCGGTCCCTGAGCTCGGTGATGCTGCGTGCTGGGGACAGGCTGCAGTGTCAGGGGGGAGCAGGGACAGGGCAGGACTGTGCTGGTGTTTCAAACCAAGTGCTGACAGCTGTCAGGCCACAGAATTAAACGTCCCTGATCTGCTGCATCAGTGCCATGTGCTCTGCAACCTCCCAACAGGACAACAACAGCTGTGGTGGTAAAGCTGCATCCCAGGCTGGCATGGTACCCCCCCACCCAGAGGTGCCTGGGCATAGAGGCGAAAGGACACACAGAAGAGCTCTGGGTGAGTGCAGGGCCACCGCTGTGGGCTGTAGGGAGGGCACAATGTCTCGGTGGTGGTGTCACCCCAGGAGGCCTGGGGCTGGCAAGTGTGAGGCTTCTTCCAGCTGTCTGGGAAAGGCCTGGTCTTGTGCTCAGTTCCCATCGGGTGGTCTGTAGCAGCCCCCCCCCCCCCCCCCCCACATCTCCATCTGTCTGGCAGCTCTCCTGCTGCAGGCTGTCCCCTGGGGTTCCCTCCTGCGTTCCCTGGGCAGCTCGTGTTGGGGACGGCAGGGATGCAAGGGCCGTGCCTGCTCTGGGACAGCGCCGTCCTCACTGCGAGTGGCTTTTTCCTCCTGCAGGCAGGTGCTGCGCTCTCCCTCCAGCGTATGGCCTGGTGGTGGCTGTGCTCGTGGCTGTGATCCTGGCTTTGGCCGCTGCTCTTGCTGTACAGTCGGGTAAGGGAGGAGCGGCTGCCTCCGTCCCGCCCCTGGGCACAGAACCGTGTGCCTGCTCCCTCTCGTTCCCTGGCAGCAAATTGGGGATCCCTGTGGGGGGAGCCCGGGGCTGCCTCCTTCCCTGCCCCACGCAGCTGTGTCCCCTGCTCCCTGTGGAGGGGAATCCTCTGACCTTCTTCCCTTCTCCTCTTCCCTCCACAGCAGGCAGATGTGAAGGTCATCTAGCTCCGGTGCTGGGTTGTCCTGACAACTGGGTTGGGTACCGCAACGTCTGCTACTGCCTCTCGACGGAGGAGGGGAGCTGGGTGTGGAGCCAGGAGCAGTGCTCCTTGCGTGGGGCCTCGCTGGCTGTGCTCCAGAGGGAGTGGGAAATGGTGAGTGGGGGGCTGTTGTGGCTGCAGGGTGGGGGTGTGAAGGAAGGGGGGTTCCTGGGTTGGGTGCAGACCCTGGGTGTGGAGCCCGGGGCTGGTGAGCTCGTTCAGAAGCGCTGGAGTCTGTTGGAGCAGCCGTTGGGAGGGAGCTGCTGCCATCCCAGGGGCAGTGGTGGTGGTGGTGTGGGGCTGGGGCTGCCTGCCAGGCTGGCAGGGACCTGCGTGGGGCCGGGACAGTGAGTGGCGTGGGGCCAGCAGCAGCTCCTGAGTGTTGGCTTCTCTCTTTCCTACCCAGGAGTTTCTCTCGCGCCTCAAAGGCAAAGATGATTTCTGGCTTGGGCTGCGGAGACAGGACGAGCGCCTGGAGTGGGTGGATGGCAGCAGCTTCACCCAGATGTGAGTCCCGTGTGGAGACGGTCCTGCAGTGGGACGGGCAGGGGCCTGGTGGGACGTGTCTGCTGGGACTGTCCCTTGCAGGCAGCCCTTGTCCCCTCCCGGTGCCTGAGGGGACAACCGTCAACCCGATGGGTACCAGCGGTGTCATTGCTTCCTGTTGCAGGATCCTGGTGCGGGGCCAAGGAGCGTGTCTGTATTTGAACGACAATGCTGTCGGGAGTTCAAGCTGCTCACAGCAACGGCCATATATCTGCAGCAAGCCCCAAGCTCAGAGTTGACAAAGACCTTCATGCTGAGCACTCACAGCATCACCTTGTCCACCAGCACAGGCAGGGACTGGCCAGGTGGGGAGGCAAGCACAGAGCCCCGACGTGAGCAGGGGTGTGCGAGGGCCGCTGAGGGAGGTTTCAGTCCAGGCAGCCCTTTTGGGGCTGGCACCTTTGGCCTGGGAGCAGGGGCTCGACGTTTGGAGTTTGGAGGCTGGACACTGGTTGGCAGTGAGAGGGCGTAGGGATGTTCTTGCCTCAGCTGCTGGTTCGGGGTGCTCCTGGTCTCGGTAACAACTCGCTGCCAGGTCTCAGGGAGCTGAACCTGCAGGAAGAGGAGACATCGTGGAAGCTGACGTGTGCCTGGCTGGGCTGGGACCTCAAGCACGGAACAAGTGGTTTTTCTCCTTGTGTGACCACCCCAGAA
Source organism: Grus americana (assembly GCF_028858705.1). Lineage (NCBI taxonomy): Eukaryota > Metazoa > Chordata > Aves > Gruiformes > Gruidae > Grus > Grus americana. The sequence continues at coordinate 255,190 of NC_072883.1, read as the reverse complement.
CTCTTTCTTCTCGTGCGATTCAGTCACACCCGCTTTTGTGCGGTAGGGACAGAGCTCGAGCAGCTGCTGCCAGAGGAGATGGGCGCAGAGCTCTGCGGAGTTCCCTGGCACAGAGCTGGGCGGCTCTGGTGTGTCAGCTGTGCTGTTACTCCTATTTTAGTACTCTGCTGTGCATTAAACCATTGTAAATTCCCAGGAGTGTCCCTTCTATTCCCGAAGGCACCTGTTGAAGGCAGCCCTGTCCCTTCCCCTCCTCGCCCCTGGGTGCAATTTCCATCCTGGCTTTTGGAGCAGCGCTGGCTCTGCCCGATGCCCAGGCGAGTCCTGGGGCTGCCCCCGGGCTGTGCTCTGCTGAAAGGCACCCTCCCTGCCCGTCCCACCTTGCTTTCCTGCCTACGGGGTCTCTCAGGGCCCCCCAAATCCTGCCCCCCCTGGAGCAGGTGCTGCTGCAGGAGCCCCAGCAGCAGCTGGAAGCAGCTGTGGGCGTTGGGGACCCAGTTTGGGGTTCAGATGGCAGCGAGGATGGGTGAGGAGTGCTGTTTGTTGGGGCACTGCCACCTCGGGTTCCTTTGGCTCGCCCTTTCTGAGCTGGGGAACCCTGTTTGTGGAGGTTTCTGCCATGGGGACAGGCTCTTCTCTCCCTCCCCCTGGTTTCTTCCTAATTCCTTTCTTGTTTTTTTCTCCTTTACCTAACTTAGCTCTCGCACCGCTACGCTTCCTCTCCGCCTTTGCCTCTGTCAAGGATGACAGTGCAGCTAGAAGAGCCATAATCCCCCGCGTTAGAGCAGGCGCAGGCTGTGGTGAGTGAGGAGTGGGAAATGCAGGAGCACATCCCCATTTTTGAGGTGCCTTTTTTTTTTTCCCCCCACTGGGGCAAGGTCACTCAGGCTTTTTGGCTGCAGCGCCTCTAGAATTACCTCGGTGGATGATGCGGCAGCCATCACAGGCTGCCCTTCTCATCGCCACATTTCCGTTTTCATGCTGTTAACCCCAGCCACCCCCTTTCTCATAAGGGACAGGGCAAAATTTACCTGATAGGGCCTCAGAGCTCTTCAAAGGAAGGAAAAAGGGCTCTGAGCAATGTTTGTTTGCAGCATGATGGGGGTGGCTGTGGAAATAGGGTCTGCACTGAGCTGCTTTGAGCATGGTGATGGCTGGTGTGGGCAGCTCTCACCTGGCTGCTTTTGCAGCAATGCTTGCACATTGGTTTAGCTCACATTTCCCCCACCTGACTCTATTTTTCTTTTTTTTTCCTCCCCCCACACACCACAGGGCTCCTGCCAGCATGGCCTGCAGTTCAACCTGCACTGGAGGCAGTGGGTTAAACTGGTCCCTTTAGAGCAGCCAGCATAGCTGAACATCCCCCTTCCCTGAGCTCCTTCCTGCTGCTGTTGCTGTCACAAAGAGGAACCCTGCTCAGCAGTGTGCTGGGGTGGCTGTTCCTAGCTGCAAAATTTAAAAAAAAAAAAAAAAAAAAAAACAAAAAACCAGGTTAACGAGGCTCACATTGCAAGTCTGGAGTGGTTTTGCTCTCTAGAGAAACCCCTTTCTCCTAGATGGGAATAAATACCTGATGTTTGGATGGGTCAGTAGGTCCAGAAGCATCTGCCTGCTCTTCTGGCAGGCTGGCTCTTGCCTCGCTGGGGTTGGAAGATCCTTTTCTGGGGTTTTTCAGCCCGCGTGCAGAAAGAGATGAGCAGGTCTGCCAAACCAACCACTAAATGTCACCCGGTGCCTTTGTAGCTCTGTTTTCTATAACTTTGGGGTTGTGTTTCCTTTCCCACCTTTCCTGCCCTCCAATTAGTTTAGTCGCATCCCGGTTTCCAAAGGGACAATCTGAGTGTCTCTTGGAAGTGACTTCTTGAAGAGAAGGAGTGAAGGAAGACCAAATAGATTTCTTGAGTTGTTTGGAACATTTTCCGTCCTTTCCCCTCAAAGGGCTCATTTCTAACCCTTTGTGTCCAAAGAGACTCCCAGGCTTTTTGGCACTTGCTTGCTCCACAGAGCAGAGAAACAGTGGTGTGCTCCAAACCTGGGCTGAAAAAACACTGGGCTTACAGAGAAATTGGTAACAGGGAGCAGGTGGCGATGCTGGAATAGGTTTGGGTGGGGAGTGGCAGTGACCAAGGCTGGAAAACACCTTCCAAGTGCCTGAAGGGAGGAGGTAAGGGTGGAAAGGACCTGGTTTTGTTTTATTTGCTAAGAATCACAACTCTGACGATCCTACTAGGAATATTCTGGGAGATCGCAGAGTTAAAAGTGTCTTGTTTGGGAGACTTTAGTACCTTAGAAGAATATGGCTCAGCTTTGAGTAGAAAAGGCTTCTTGCTACTATCAGATGTTTCTTCCCTTGATGTGAGCTCATTTTCCCTGGCTTAATTCAGCAGAAGCTACGTCAAGTTTCACTTTTGGGCTGGCCGGCACGTCGAACGCTCTATTTTGCAATCTTACTCTGCATGCCGAGCGTTCGGAGGCTCGCGCTTCTCCTCGCAGACCTCTCACTTGGACAGGAGCTTGCAAAGCTGAGCTGGAGGAGTGAAAAACCTCAGAGAAATCAGATTTACTGACTGCTGGGTTGCCACCGTTCGAGCGAGGTGGTCCTCTCACCTCTCCTGCTATGGCTGGGGAAATTATTTATGCTGACCTGGATGTTGGTCCCGCAAAACGCTGCAGGGAACAGCATTCACTTCCTCAGCCCGACAGTAAGTGCATCGTGGGTTTTGGGGAGTTGTTTTCCTTGTTTTTTGGGGCTGGGGTTGTGTTGGGAGACTCCCACCCTCCGGGTGGTGCAGGGAGGGGAAGGGGCCCGTGGCTGCGGTGCTGTGCTAAGGGATCTCCTCCGCTGGTTGGGATCCCTTTGGTACTTTTGTCTTGAAAGGGCTGGAGGGTTTCTTTGAACCAGGGTCACCGTTTCAGTGTGAGCCCGGGACCTGTGATGCTTAAGGGCAGCTGACATCTTTAGATAGCCTGATCCACATCTCCATACTCCTGGTCCATCTTTCCTGCGCTTGCTGTGGTGTTTCACATCTCGTTTCCTTCTTCCTCTGCCTTATTGTGGCATTTCATGCTCTTTTCCTGCTGACTCTAGTTTTGGTGTCTAGCTTATGGGAAAAAAAACCCAACAATCAAAAAACCACCATCAAAAGGTTCAATTCCTGTTCATCCCTCCTCTGGAAGGGACCTCTGCCTGGTGAGGACCTCTTCAGTCAACACGCTGCACCCTCTTTTTTGCAAGCATTCATGATTTCCACCAAGCACATCCCTTTTGATCTCAAAGAGCTGGGCAAAACCCAGCTCCTGCTGATACGAAGGTGGAACCAGATATTCTTCCTTAGCTGTTTTGTTCCTAGGTGGATAATGAACCTTAATCCCTTTGCTGGGCAAGGTGAGCTCTGGCTTTGTCCAGGAGCATCGTCCTGCCTCCTTCTCATGGAACAAGAGCCGAGGAGAGATGGGCTTCGCCCAGCCTCAAGCTCTGCAGCGAGGAGTCTACCTCCAGGCTTCCTTGAGCAGGATGGGGCTGTCCGACCCTGCTCAGATGAAGTCTGCTTGGAGAGCTCGGTCCATCCAGGTTCAGCAGTTAATGTATAATGGCTTTATAACATCCAGGCAACTCCCGATTCTTGGAGTCTTGGATGTCTGGGTAAAACCTCATCACGAGTAACTTTGCCCCAGTCCCAGTGGGATCAGTGTGAAACACAGGAGGGCGGCAGCGGTGAATCGCGGATGATCGAAGAAAGCTTTTGAACAACCAGCAGAACCACCACTGAGGGGTTTTGGGGAGAAAATAGCCCAAATCTGCACTGCAGATCTGGCTTGCCTGCTGTGTGAGTGGGGCAGTGGTTTTTCTCCTGACAACTCTTTCCCTCGCAGGATCGGGCTGTCCCCAGCGGTACCGAACTGCTCTCTGGGCCAGCTGTCTCGGAAACCTCCTCCTCGGAGTGGCGGTGTTAGCGATGGGACTTTGGCGTGAGTAGCTCTGTGTGCTGGCACGGGGACAGCCGAAGGACAGTCCAAAGCAGGGAGGGGGTCCCTGCACTGGGGGTGCTTGTGTAGGCAGCAAATCTGCTTTTTTATGATCTGCATTGGCTGCTGCACCTCAGTGCAAGGTGTGGGGAAGTGGGTTTTGGTCAGAATTTCTTAGCGCTGATAGGTGGAGGAGACTTGGCTATTTTGGTAGTCAATGAGGGGAAACCACTGGAAACTTCTCAGCTGTGGTAGAGTTACAATTTGACACCCTGTGGCTGAGCTCAGGGTGATGCAGAGCTCTGCTGAAATTAGTCTTGTGCCTGGGGTGATGTTGCTGGTGGTATCTCACGCCGCCCTGACCCACAGCACCCCCAGACCATGCCAAGCAGGTGGGAGACTGATGGATCTTGGTGAGGAGATCTGATGGATCTTGTGCTGCAGGTGAATTTGAACTCTGGGGATGGATCTGCCAGGGTTTTGGCACAGGGGTATGGAGGAAGGAGCAGAGGGATCAGGCTCGAGCTTCCCTGAGCACCGTGCCCTCCATGGGGCCAAGACATGGAAAACGCGGCTGATGCTTTCAGGATGTGGGAGCAATTTTGGGCGCAAGCTGCGAGCCGAGGCACGGTGGCTTTGTAGGGATCTGCTGTCCCTGTTGCAGGGTGGATCTGGGGCCCAGTCCCCCTCCCCTGCTCCATCCTTCCCTTGCAGTTTCAGTTTTCCACCAGCAGTTGGGGAACTCAGGAAGCCACAGAAACGTGAGCGGGAACGTAGGAGATGGCAACACCACCCTGGAGAAAGGCTGCTTGGAGCTGAGGAAAAGTCTCTGCTTGTCACAGTTGCAAGGTAACTGCCCTGGCCGTCAGGTTTCCCAGCAACTTTGAGCACCCCCAGACTGGAGAACCAAGCGAAGTTGAGGGCGTCCCCGTGTTCCTGGGGAGCAAACAGGACTTAAACACTTGTCCTTTTTGGATGGGCAGGGGACAAGGTGGCTTCTTGATGGCTGAACATGGCCCTGACTGTCTTTCAGAGGGTGAGGGGTGCAAGCTCTGCCCCACGGGCTGGATGCTGCACGGGAGCAAGTGTTACTGGGTTACCGACATGATCAAGTCGTGGAGCAAGAGCCAGGACGACTGCAGGAATCGGGGGGCCGAGCTGGTGATGCCGGGGGACCAGGAAGAGCTGGTAAAGGGACCGATGGCATCGGGGCCGTGGGACGGGTCCCAGGGCTGCACCCGAGGGGCCGGTGGCACCTGAAGAAGGGTTCAGGGCTCGCCCAGAAATCTGGGCTCAGCACCCAGCCCTGTGCCTGAGCATCCAGGGCGCCTTTGCCAGCGTCAGAGGGTGGGGGACATCGGTGGGGCTCGTTCCTGGGACGGGGGCTGTGCGGGGACGGGCTGGAGCGGGTTTGGGGATGGCACGCTGGCATCACCGCCTGCCCTCTGCCCCGCTCCAGGCTTTCCTAAACAAAATCCTGCAGAAACCCAAACGCTACTTCTGGATCGGCCTCTCCATCCCCTCCGCCGGGAAGGGCTGGACCTGGCTGAACGGCTCCCGCCTGGACCAGAGCCGGTGAGTGAGTGTTTTGGGGAGGGATGGGTGTTGGGGTGGGCACCTCCACCGTCACCCGAGGGACCCTGGTGCTGTGACGTGGGCTCCCTCCTGCACCCGCAGGTTCCCGTTGAGCCCCTGGGATGAAGGCAGAAGGTGCGGGGTGCTGAGGGGGGACAGGATCATCTCCGAAAACTGCAGCTCGGGATTGCAGGGGATCTGCCAGAAAGAAGCCACCCAGCTCTGAGCCGGGGGGGCCACAAGCTGGTCTGTGGCCGGGAGAGACGCTCGGGGACGGGCCACGATCAGGCCCTCGGTGGGGGAATACGGGAGCTGTTGTGCAACGACCAGATTAATAATGCGCAAATTAATAATGACATTAGCTGGGCTCTGTTGTGTGGTGTTTTCAAGCAAGTTTGTTAACGGGGGAGGCTGGAAAGTGCATCCTTCTGTACCAGATAAACTTCCCGCCCTTGTGCCCGTCCCTTTCTGCCCACCAGCACTTACCCCTGGACCTGCCTCACCCTTCCAGGGCTCCAGGGCACACACCAGGGCCCCCCTCCGACCCCCTGGGGAGGTGCCTTTGGGATTTCTACCCGTGCCAGCGTCCCCTTCAATCTTCCTCCTGGACCGTCCTCATCCTCAGGTTGTGCTTTCACCCCAGGCACAGCACAAGTAACCCAGGAGGTGGCCCGTACCCGGAAGGGACTGACAGACGGCAGAGGAGAGGGATGCTTGTGGCAGCATTGCAAAGGCAGAGAGGAAGTGCAGCGGTGAGAGCGTTAGGGTTAAAAAGGAAAAAAAGAGGGCAGGGGATTAAAAAAAGCAACCCCAAACTAAACCCCTAGCAAGCGAGCTCGCCACAAGGCAGTACTCGGTCCAGAATCCAAGGAGGGCAAACAGCCGGACCCTACTGAGCTGAGCGGAGGTGGGGACAGGGGACACGGGGACGGGTGCAAGTCTAAGCCACGGCTGCCACATGGTGGTGATGGCGGAAGAGCCAAGAGCCTTTCCCTACAGCGTAACCTCCAAAACCAGGGTTTCCCCAGCTCAGAGCAAGCGTGGAAGCTCGGTGGGACTGCCCCGTGGCATTGCGCCGCCTCCCGTCCTCGCTGCGTGAACACAGCTGTCTGAACTGGGACGCGTGAGGATGGATGGACTGGGAGCACTGGGAAGGGGCCATTTGCGGCAGCCCTGACGCCCGCCCTTCCGCGTCGCTGTGCCATCGCTGCCTTCGCAGGGGATGCGGTGAGGATTCTTCACCCACCATGAAGCACAAGCCGGGGTGAAAGCTTCACGGAAAGGGGGTGGGAGAGCGTCATGCGGTGGGAGGTTTGGGCTGGACCTGGGTGAAGTGAGTTTGGACTTGAGCTTAATTCTCGATTCCAGAGATCGCTGTGCTCAATCCAAGCGAGAGGGGAATTCTCGAGCGGGGAAACCGTACAATGACTTGCTGAAACTGTTAGTGCTGCTCGAGCTCATGCCTTTACCTGGCCTCATCTCCTAGTGTGGTGTATTACAGCATGGAAAAAACAAACGAGCTTTCCAGGTCGCTAACGATCACGCTAGCTGTAAAGATGGAGCAGAGAAACCGCTCTTGATGCTGATCATATCTAAGCAATGGCTTCATGACTCGCTCCTGCTGTACCCCAAAAGAATCCAACCTGGGGGCGTCTTGTAAACACCAGCGGGTATAAACGTGCAGTCCCCTCGTTAACACGTACTAACTCACAGCAGGCGCTGCGGCGGGATTTTACTGCGGATGTCGGCCCGCAAAGCCAGCCGTGTGCCGGGCTGCGTGTCCAGCAGCGGGTCGAGGGGGGGATTCTGCCCCTCTGCTCCGCTCTGGGGAGACCCCCCCGCAGTGCCGCGTCCAGCTCGGGGGTCCCCAGGACAAGCTGCTCTCCCCCTGGAGCGGGTGCTGCTGCAGGAGCCCCAGAGCAGCTGGAAGCAGCCGTGGGCGTTGGGGACGAACCCGACCGGGACGGAGAGTGAACAAACCTCGCCGTGTCCCCGCTGAGAGGGGTCACGCGGCGGAAGTTTTCCTTAGCAAAGGAGCAGATCGAGACGCAGCCCTGCGCTTCGTATTGGCTGTCTCTCCCGCCACTCTCTCCTACCTGAGCGCTGATTGGTCGGAGCAGTGGGCGGAGCTGTTCTCGTTTCTCTCTGTGCCACTCGGTGTTTGGAGCTGGCTGAGGCGGCGGCGGCGGCGGCGGCAGAGGTAGGGGAGAAAGAGAGAGCGAGAGAACGAGAGAGCGGGGAGCAGCCGTGGTGAGGGGAGCTTGGCGGGCTCTTCGTCCCCTCGGCGCTCCCCGTGTCCGCCATTTCCCAGAGCGGCTGTCTCTGGTCCCCTGCTGTCCCCTCAGGGCCGTGGGTCGGAAGGAGCCTGTTCCCCCGCAGCTGCGGCTGGGTTTCATTTCTCTCTAGGACAGGAGGGGCGCTGCGGAGCCTGGCCCGGCCCTGCCTGGCCCTGCGGCTGCCCAAGAGGCCCAGCCCGTACCCCCGTAGGGGTACCCAGAGTTGTACGGTGTTTGTGTCAACGCCCCCCGCCCAGTTCCCCCCAACCCCTTTTCTGTGGGAGTTGGTGGTTTCCTCCCCCCGAGGCCCTTTTGGGGAGCAGCTGCTCGTGGTTCTCCCGGCAGGGAGCTGGCCCCTTGTCATGAACAAAACCAGCAACAACGTCGGTGGTTTTTGAAAGGCTGCAGGCGCTGCCAGGGCAGGGGCTGCTTTGTACAACGTGCGCAAGCAGCTCTGGGGGGAACAGTCCCGTCCCCTTGTGCCAGCTGAGCCCGTTTTGCAGCTTTCTGTGCCAGCAGCTGGCAGTTTGCAGGCGTTGGCATTTGTGGTGGAGCGGGGGGGGGCTGAGGGGTGGGCAGGGGGGTGCCCCCAGCCAGCGAGTGCCTTGCGGCCGGTGTGGGCAGGGTGCTGGGCAGGGTGCTGGCTCTGCCGGGGACCGAGGGTCGGTCCCTGAGCTCGGTGATGCTGCGTGCTGGGGACAGGCTGCAGTGTCAGGGGGGAGCAGGGACAGGGCAGGACTGTGCTGGTGTTTCAAACCAAGTGCTGACAGCTGTCAGGCCACAGAATTAAGCGTCCCTGATCTGCTGCATCAGTGCCATGTGCTCTGCAACTTCCCAACAGGACAACAACAGCTGTGGTGGTAAAGCTGCATCCCAGCCTGCCTCGAAACAGCCTTTGCCACCGGTATTATGTCCTGGGAGCAAGACACTGCTTGTTGCGAGCAAGGTGATACCACATCTCGGTTTCCCTTGGGACAAAGGGAGGGGAACAGAATCTGCCCCAATGATGAGGATGTGGAGAACCCCCTGGGTCCCCAGGATGAAGGGGCATCCCCCCACCCAGAGGTGCCTGGGCATAGAGGCAAAAGGACACACAGAAGAGCTCTGGGTGAGTGCAGGGCCACCGCTGTGGGCTGTAGGGAGGGCACAATGTCTCGGTGGTGGTGTCACCCCAGGAGGCCTGGGGCTGGCAAGTGTGAGGCTTCTTCCAGCTGTCTGGGAAAGGCCTGGTCTTGTGCTCAGTTCCCATCGGGTGGTCTGTAGCAGCCCCCCCCCCCACACACACACATCTCCATCTGTCTGGCAGCTCTCCTGCTGCAGGCTGTCCCCTGGGGTTCCCTCCTGCGTTCCCTGGGCAGCTCGTGTTGGGGACGGCAGGGATGCGAGGGCCGTGCCTGCTCTGGGACAGCGCCGTCCTCACTGCGAGTGGCTTTTTCCTCCTGCAGGCAGGTGCTGCGCTCTCCCTCCAGCGTATGGCCTGGTGGTGGCTGTGCTCGTGGCTGTGCTCGTGGCTGTGATCCTGGCTTTGGCCATTGCTCTTGCTGTACAGTCGGGTAAGGGAGGAGCGGCTGCCTCCGTCCTGCCCCTGGGCACAGAACCGTGTGCCTGCTCCCTCTCGTTCCCTGGCAGCAAATTGGGGATCCCTGTGGGGGGAGCCCGGGGCTGCCTCCTTCCCTGCCCCACGCAGCTGTGTCCCCTGCTCCCTGTGGAGGGGAATCCTCTGACCTTCTTCCCTTCTCCTCTTCCCTCCACAGCAGGCAGACGTGAAGGTCATCTAGCTCCGGTGCTGGGTTGTCCTGACAACTGGGTTGGGTACCGCGACGTCTGCTACTACCTCTCGACGGAGGAGGGGAGCTGGGTGTGGAGCCAGGAGCGGTGCTCCTCACACGGGGCCTCGCTGGCTGTGCTCCAGAGGGAGTGGGAAATGGTGAGTGGGGGGCTGTTGTGGCTGCAGGGTGGGGGTGTGAAGGAAGGGGGGTTCCTGGGTTGGGTGCAGACCCTGGGTGTGGAGCCCGGGGCTGGTGAGCTCGTTCAGAAGCGCTGGAGTCTGTTGGAGCAGCCGTTGGGAGGGAGCTGCTGCCATCCCAGGGGCAGTGGTGGTGGTGGTGGTGCAGGGCTGGGGCTGCCTGCCAGGCTGGCAGGGACCTGCGTGGGGCCGGGACAGTGAGTGGCGTGGGGCCAGCAGCAGCTCCTGAGTGTTGGCTTCTCTCTTTCCTACCCAGGAGTTTCTCTCGCGCCTCAAAGGCAAAGATGATTTCTGGCTTGGGCTGCGGAGACAGGGCGAACGCCTGGAGTGGGTGGATGGCAGCAGCTTCACCCAGACGTGAGTCCCGTGTGTAGACGGTCCTGCAGTGGGACGGGCAGGGGCCTGGTGGGACGTGTCTGCTGGGACTGTCCCTTGCAGGCAGCCCTTGTCCCCTCCCGGTGCCTGCAAGGGACAAACATTATCCCAGCGGTACCAGCGGTGTCATTGCTTCCTGTTGCAGGATCCTGGTGCGGGGCCAAGGAGCGTGTCTGTATTTGAATGACAATGCTTTAGTGAGTACAAGCTGCTCACAGCAACGGCCATATATGTGCAGCAAGCACTATGCTCAGAGGTGACAGAGAGAGGACCTTCTCCGTGCTGAGCACTCACAGCTTCACCTCGTCCGCCAGCGCAGGCAGGGACTGGCCAGGTGGGGAGGCAAGCACAGAGCCCCGACGTGAGCAGGGGTGTGCGAGGGCCGCTGAGGGAGGTTTCAGTCCAGGCAGCCCTTTTGGGGCTGGCACCTTTGGCCTGGGAGCAGGGGCTCGACGTTTACAGTTTGGAGGCTGGACACTGGTTGGCAGTGAGAGGGCGTAGGGATGTTCTTGCCTCAGCTGCTGGTTCGGGGTGCTCCTGGTCTCGGTAACAACTCGCTGCCAGGTCTCAGGGAGCTGAACCTGCAGGAAGAGGAGACATCGTGGAAGCTGACGTGTGCCTGGCTGGGCTGGGACCTCAAGCACGGAACAAGTGGTTTTTCTCCTTGTGTGACCACCCCAGAACTCTTTCTTCTCGTGCGATTCAGTCACACCCGCTTTTGTGCGGTAGGGACAGAGCTCGAGCAGCTGCTGCCAGAGGAGATGGGCGCAGAGCTCTGCGGAGTTCCCTGGCACAGAGCTGGGCGGCTCTGGTGTGTCAGCTGTGCTGTTACTCCTATTTTAGTACTCTGCTGTGCATTAAACCATTGTAAATTCCCAGGAGTGTCCCTTCTGTTCCCGAAGGTGCCTGTTGAAGGCAGCCCTGTCCCTTCCCCTCCTCGCCCCTGGGTGCAATTTCCATCCTGGCTTTTGGAGCAGCGCTGGCTCTGCCCGATGCCCAGGCGAGTCCTGGGGCTGCCCCCGGGCTGTGCTCTGCTGAAAGGCACCCTCCCTGCCCGTCCCACCTTGCTTTCCTGCCTACGGGGTCTCTCAGGGCCCCCCAAATCCTGCCCCCCCTGGAGCAGGTGCTGCTGCAGGAGCCCCAGCAGCAGCTGGAAGCAGCTGTGGGCGTTGGGGACCCAGTTTGGGGTTCAGATGGCAGCGAGGATGGGTGAGGAGTGCTGTTTGTTGGGGCACTGCCACCTCGGGTTCCTTTGGCTCGCCCTTTCTGAGCTGGGGAACCCTGTTTGTGGAGGTTTCTGCCATGGGGACAGGCTCTTCTCTCCCTCCCCCTGGTTTCTTCCTAATTCCTTTCTTGTTTTTTTCTCCTTTACCTAACTTAGCTCTCGCACCGCTACGCTTCCTCTCCGCCTTTGCCTCTGTCAAGGATGACAGTGCAGCTAGAAGAGCCATAATCCCCCGCGTTAGAGCAGGCGCAGGCTGTGGTGAGTGAGGAGTGGGAAATGCAGGAGCACATCCCCATTTTTGAGGTGCCTTTTTTTTTTTCCCCCCACTGGGGCAAGGTCACTCAGGCTTTTTGGCTGCAGCGCCTCTAGAATTACCTCGGTGGATGATGCGGCAGCCATCACAGGCTGCCCTTCTCATCGCCACATTTCCGTTTTCATGCTGTTAACCCCAGCCACCCCCTTTCTCATAAGGGACAGGGCAAAATTTACCTGATAGGGCCTCAGAGCTCTTCAAAGGAAGGAAAAAGGGCTCTGAGCAATGTTTGTTTGCAGCATGATGGGGGTGGCTGTGGAAATAGGGTCTGCACTGAGCTGCTTTGAGCATGGTGATGGCTGGTGTGGGCAGCTCTCACCTGGCTGCTTTTGCAGCAATGCTTGCACATTGGTTTAGCTCACATTTCCCCCACCTGACTCTATTTTTCTTTTTTTTTCCTCCCCCCACACACCACAGGGCTCCTGCCAGCATGGCCTGCAGTTCAACCTGCACTGGAGGCAGTGGGTTAAACTGGTCCCTTTAGAGCAGCCAGCATAGCTGAACATCCCCCTTCCCTGAGCTCCTTCCTGCTGCTGTTGCTGTCACAAAGAGGAACCCTGCTCAGCAGTGTGCTGGGGTGGCTGTTCCTAGCTGCAAAATTTAAAAAAAAAAAAAAAAAAAAACAACAAAAAACCAGGTTAACGAGGCTCACATTGCAAGTCTGGAGTGGTTTTGCTCTCTAGAGAAACCCCTTTCTCCTAGATGGGAATAAATACCTGATGTTTGGATGGGTCAGTAGGTCCAGAAGCATCTGCCTGCTCTTCTGGCAGGCTGGCTCTTGCCTCGCTGGGGTTGGAAGATCCTTTTCTGGGGTTTTTCAGCCCGCGTGCAGAAAGAGATGAGCAGGTCTGCCAAACCAACCACTAAATGTCACCCGGTGCCTTTGTAGCTCTGTTTTCTATAACTTTGGGGTTGTGTTTCCTTTCCCACCTTTCCTGCCCTCCAATTAGTTTAGTCGCATCCCGGTTTCCAAAGGGACAATCTGAGTGTCTCTTGGAAGTGACTTCTTGAAGAGAAGGAGTGAAGGAAGACCAAATAGATTTCTTGAGTTGTTTGGAACATTTTCCGTCCTTTCCCCTCAAAGGGCTCATTTCTAACCCTTTGTGTCCAAAGAGACTCCCAGGCTTTTTGGCACTTGCTTGCTCCACAGAGCAGAGAAACAGTGGTGTGCTCCAAACCTGGGCTGAAAAAACACTGGGCTTACAGAGAAATTGGTAACAGGGAGCAGGTGGCGATGCTGGAATAGGTTTGGGTGGGGAGTGGCAGTGACCAAGGCTGGAAAACACCTTCCAAGTGCCTGAAGGGAGGAGGTAAGGGTGGAAAGGACCTGGTTTTGTTTTATTTGCTAAGAATCACAACTCTGACGATCCTACTAGGAATATTCTGGGAGATCGCAGAGTTAAAAGTGTCTTGTTTGGGAGACTTTAGTACCTTAGAAGAATATGGCTCAGCTTTGAGTAGAAAAGGCTTCTTGCTACTATCAGATGTTTCTTCCCTTGATGTGAGCTCATTTTCCCTGGCTTAATTCAGCAGAAGCTACGTCAAGTTTCACTTTTGGGCTGGCCGGCACGTCGAACGCTCTATTTTGCAATCTTACTCTGCATGCCGAGCGTTCGGAGGCTCGCGCTTCTCCTCGCAGACCTCTCACTTGGACAGGAGCTTGCAAAGCTGAGCTGGAGGAGTGAAAAACCTCAGAGAAATCAGATTTACTGACTGCTGGGTTGCCACCGTTCGAGCGAGGTGGTCCTCTCACCTCTCCTGCTATGGCTGGGGAAATTATTTATGCTGACCTGGATGTTGGTCCCGCAAAACGCTGCAGGGAACAGCATTCACTTCCTCAGCCCGACAGTAAGTGCATCGTGGGTTTTGGGGAGTTGTTTTCCTTGTTTTTTGGGGCTGGGGTTGTGTTGGGAGACTCCCACCCTCCGGGTGGTGCAGGGAGGGGAAGGGGCCCGTGGCTGCGGTGCTGTGCTAAGGGATCTCCTCCGCTGGTTGGGATCCCTTTGGTACTTTTGTCTTGAAAGGGCTGGAGGGTTTCTTTGAACCAGGGTCACCGTTTCAGTGTGAGCCCGGGACCTGTGATGCTTAAGGGCAGCTGACATCTTTAGATAGCCTGATCCACATCTCCATACTCCTGGTCCATCTTTCCTGCGCTTGCTGTGGTGTTTCACATCTCGTTTCCTTCTTCCTCTGCCTTATTGTGGCATTTCATGCTCTTTTCCTGCTGACTCTAGTTTTGGTGTCTAGCTTATGGGAAAAAAAACCCAACAATCAAAAAACCACCATCAAAAGGTTCAATTCCTGTTCATCCCTCCTCTGGAAGGGACCTCTGCCTGGTGAGGACCTCTTCAGTCAACACGCTGCACCCTCTTTTTTGCAAGCATTCATGATTTCCACCAAGCACATCCCTTTTGATCTCAAAGAGCTGGGCAAAACCCAGCTCCTGCTGATACGAAGGTGGAACCAGATATTCTTCCTTAGCTGTTTTGTTCCTAGGTGGATAATGAACCTTAATCCCTTTGCTGGGCAAGGTGAGCTCTGGCTTTGTCCAGGAGCATCGTCCTGCCTCCTTCTCATGGAACAAGAGCCGAGGAGAGATGGGCTTCGCCCAGCCTCAAGCTCTGCAGCGAGGAGTCTACCTCCAGGCTTCCTTGAGCAGGATGGGGCTGTCCGACCCTGCTCAGATGAAGTCTGCTTGGAGAGCTCGGTCCATCCAGGTTCAGCAGTTAATGTATAATGGCTTTATAACATCCAGGCAACTCCCGATTCTTGGAGTCTTGGATGTCTGGGTAAAACCTCATCACGAGTAACTTTGCCCCAGTCCCAGTGGGATCAGTGTGAAACACAGGAGGGCGGCAGCGGTGAATCGCGGATGATCGAAGAAAGCTTTTGAACAACCAGCAGAACCACCACTGAGGGGTTTTGGGGAGAAAATAGCCCAAATCTGCACTGCAGATCTGGCTTGCCTGCTGTGTGAGTGGGGCAGAGGTTTTTCTCCTGACAACTCTTTCCCTCGCAGGATCGGGCTGTCCCCAGCGGTACCGAACTGCTCTCTGGGCCAGCTGTCTCGGAAACCTCCTCCTCGGAGTGGCGGTGTTAGCGATGGGACGTTGGCGTGAGTAGCTCTGTGTGCTGGCACGGGGACAGCCGAAGGACAGTCCAAAGCAGGGAGGGGGTCCCTGCACTGGGGGTGCTTGTGTAGGCAGCAAATCTGCTTTTTTATGATCTGCATTGGCTGCTGCACCTCAGTGCAAGGTGTGGGGAAGTGGGTTTTGGTCAGAATTTCTTAGCGCTGATAGGTGGAGGAGACTTGGCTATTTTGGTAGTCAATGAGGGGAAACCACTGGAAACTTCTCAGCTGTGGTAGAGTTACAATTTGACACCCTGTGGCTGAGCTCAGGGTGATGCAGAGCTCTGCTGAAATTAGTCTTGTGCCTGGGGTGATGTTGCTGGTGGTATCTCACGCCGCCCTGACCCACAGCACCCCCAGACCATGCCAAGCAGGTGGGAGACTGATGGATCTTGGTGAGGAGATCTGATGGATCTTGTGCTGCAGGTGAATTTGAACTCTGGGGATGGATCTGCCAGGGTTTTGGCACAGGGGTATGGAGGAAGGAGCAGAGGGATCAGGCTCGAGCTTCCCTGAGCACCGTGCCCTCCATGGGGCCAAGACATGGAAAACGCGGCTGATGCTTTCAGGATGTGGGAGCAATTTTGGGCGCAAGCTGCGAGCCGAGGCACGGTGGCTTTGTAGGGATCTGCTGTCCCTGTTGCAGGGTGGATCTGGGGCCCAGTCCCCCTCCCCTGCTCCATCCTTCCCTTGCAGTTTCAGTTTTCCACCAGCAGTTGGGGAACTCAGGAAGCCACAGAAACGTGAGCGGGAACGTAGGAGATGGCAACACCACCCTGGAGAAAGGCTGCTTGGAGCTGAGGAAAAGTCTCTGCTTGTCACAGTTGCAAGGTAACTGCCCTGGCCGTCAGGTTTCCCAGCAACTTTGAGCACCCCCAGACTGGAGAACCAAGCGAAGTTGAGGGCGTCCCCGTGTTCCTGGGGAGCAAACAGGACTTAAACACTTGTCCTTTTTGGATGGGCAGGGGACAAGGTGGCTTCTTGATGGCTGAACATGGCCCTGACTGTCTTTCAGAGGGTGAGGGGTGCAAGCTCTGCCCCACGGGCTGGATGCTGCACGGGAGCAAGTGTTACTGGGTTACCGACATGATCAAGTCGTGGAGCAAGAGCCAGGACGACTGCAGGAATCGGGGGGCCGAGCTGGTGATGCCGGGGGACCAGGAAGAGCTGGTAAAGGGACCGATGGCATCGGGGCCGTGGGACGGGTCCCAGGGCTGCACCCGAGGGGCCGGTGGCACCTGAAGAAGGGTTCAGGGCTCGCCCAGAAATCTGGGCTCAGCACCCAGCCCTGTGCCTGAGCATCCAGGGCGCCTTTGCCAGCGTCAGAGGGTGGGGGACATCGGTGGGGCTCGTTCCTGGGACGGGGGCTGTGCGGGGACGGGCTGGAGCGGGTTTGGGGATGGCACGCTGGCATCACCGCCTGCCCTCTGCCCCGCTCCAGGCTTTCCTAAACAAAATCCTGCAGAAACCCAAACGCTACTTCTGGATCGGCCTCTCCATCCCCTCCGCCGGGAAGGGCTGGACCTGGCTGAACGGCTCCCGCCTGGACCAGAGCCGGTGAGTGAGTGTTTTGGGGAGGGATGGGTGTTGGGGTGGGCACCTCCACCGTCACCCGAGGGACCCTGGTGCTGTGACGTGGGCTCCCTCCTGCACCCGCAGGTTCCCGTTGAGCCCCTGGGATGAAGGCAGAAGGTGCGGGGTGCTGAGGGGGGACAGGATCGTCTCCGAAAACTGCACCTTAGAATCGGAGTGGATCTGCCAGAAAGAAGCCACCCAGCTCTGAGCCGGGGGGGCCACAAGCTGGTCTGTGGCCGGGAGAGACGCTCGGGGACGGGCCACGATCAGGCCCTCGGTGGGGGAATACGGGAGCTGTTGTGCAACGACCAGATTAATAATGCGCAAATTAATAATGACATTAGCTGGGCTCTGTTGTGTGGTGTTTTCAAGCAAGTTTGTTAACGGGGGAGGCTGGAAAGTGCATCCTTCTGTACCAGATAAACTTCCCGCCCTTGTGCCCGTCCCTTTCTGCCCACCAGCACTTACCCCTGGACCTGCCTCACCCTTCCAGGGCTCCAGGGCACACACCAGGGCCCCCCTCCGACCCCCTGGGGAGGTGCCTTTGGGATTTCTACCCGTGCCAGCGTCCCCTTCAATCTTCCTCCTGGACCGTCCTCATCCTCAGGTTGTGCTTTCACCCCAGGCACAGCACAAGTAACCCAGGAGGTGGCCCGTACCCGGAAGGGACTGACAGACGGCAGAGGAGAGGGATGCTTGTGGCAGCATTGCAAAGGCAGAGAGGAAGTGCAGCGGTGAGAGCGTTAGGGTTAAAAAGGAAAAAAAGAGGGCAGGGGATTAAAAAAAGCAACCCCAAACTAAACCCCTAGCAAGCGAGCTCGCCACAAGGCAGTACTCGGTCCAGAATCCAAGGAGGGCAAACAGCCGGACCCTACTGAGCTGAGCGGAGGTGGGGACAGGGGACACGGGGACGGGTGCAAGTCTAAGCCACGGCTGCCACATGGTGGTGATGGCGGAAGAGCCGAGAGCCTTTCCCTACAGCGTAACCTCCAAAACCAGGGTTTCCCCAGCTCAGAGCAAGCGTGGAAGCTCGGTGGGACTGCCCCGTGGCATTGCGCCGCCTCCCGTCCTCGCTGCGTGAACACAGCTGTCTGAACTGGGACGCGTGAGGATGGATGGACTGGGAGCACTGGGAAGGGGCCATTTGCGGCAGCCCTGACGCCCGCCCTTCCGCGTCGCTGTGCCATCGCTGCCTTCGCAGGGGATGCGGTGAGGATTCTTCACCCACCATGAAGCACAAGCCGGGGTGAAAGCTTCACGGAAAGGGGGTGGGAGAGCGTCATGCGGTGGGAGGTTTGGGCTGGACCTGGGTGAAGTGAGTTTGGACTTGAGCTTAATTCTCGATTCCAGAGATCGCTGTGCTCAATCCAAGCGAGAGGGGAATTCTTGAGCGGGGAAACCGTACAATGACTTGCTGAAACTGTTAGTGCTGCTCGAGCTCATGCCTTTACCTGGCCTCATCTCCTAGTGTGGTGTATTACAGCATGGAAAAAACAAACGAGCTTTCCAGGTCGCTAACGATCACGCTAGCTGTAAAGATGGAGCAGAGAAACCGCTCTTGATGCTGATCATATCTAAGCAATGGCTTCATGACTCGCTCCTGCTGTACCCCAAAAGAATCCAACCTGGGGGCGTCTTGTAAACACCAGCGGGTATAAACGTGCAGTCCCCTCGTTAACACGTACTAACTCACAGCAGGCGCTGCGGCGGGATTTTACTGCGGATGTCGGCCCGCAAAGCCAGCCGTGTGCCGGGCTGCGTGTCCAGCAGCGGGTCGAGGGGGGGATTCTGCCCCTCTGCTCCGCTCTGGGGAGACCCCCCCGCAGTGCCGCGTCCAGCTCGGGGGTCCCCAGGACAAGCTGCTCTCCCCCTGGAGCGGGTGCTGCTGCAGGAGCCCCAGAGCAGCTGGAAGCAGCCGTGGGCGTTGGGGACGAACCCGACCGGGACGGAGAGTGAACAAACCTCGCCGTGTCCCCGCTGAGAGGGGTCACGCGGCGGAAGTTTTCCTTAGCAAAGGAGCAGATCGAGACGCAGCCCTGCGCTTCGTATTGGCTGTCTCTCCCGCCACTCTCTCCTACCTGAGCGCTGATTGGTCGGAGCAGTGGGCGGAGCTGTTCTCGTTTCTCTCTGTGCCACTCGGTGTTTGGAGCTGGCTGAGGCGGCGGCAGCAGAGGTAGGGGAGAAAGAGAGAGCGAGAGAACGAGAGAGCGGGGAGCAGCCGTGGTGAGGGGAGCTTGGCGGGCTCTTCGTCCCCTCGGCGCTCCCCGTGTCCGCCATTTCCCAGAGCGGCTGTCTCTGGTCCCCTGCTGTCCCCTCAGGGCCGTGGGTCGGAAGGAGCCTGTTCCCCCGCAGCTGCGGCTGGGTTTCATTTCTCTCTAGGACAGGAGGGGCGCTGCGGAGCCTGGCCCGGCCCTGCCTGGCCCTGCGGCTGCCCAAGAGGCCCAGCCCGTACCCCCGTAGGGGTACCCAGAGTTGTACGGTGTTTGTGTCAACGCCCCCCGCCCAGTTCCCCCCAACCCCTTTTCTGTGGGAGTTGGTGGTTTCCTCCCCCCGAGGCCCTTTTGGGGAGCAGCTGCTCGTGGTTCTCCCGGCAGGGAGCTGGCCCCTTGTCATGAACAAAACCAGCAACAACGTCGGTGGTTTTTGAAAGGCTGCAGGCGCTGCCAGGGCAGGGGCTGCTTTGTACAACGTGCGCAAGCAGCTCTGGGGGGAACAGTCCCGTCCCCTTGTGCCAGCTGAGCCCGTTTTGCAGCCGGATGCAGTGAGGTTTCTTCACCCACCACCCAGGTTGGGTTTCTCCCTACCACCCACAGCTGCTTCTGGGGCTCCTGCAGCAGCACCTTCTGGGGGGGGGATCAGGATTAGGGGAAGCCCGAGAGCCCCCGTGCGCAGCTTTGCACGAGCAAGCACGCTTCTGCGCAGACATGCGCGCGTCCCCGAGCTCTTCCCCTTGCCTTGGACGCTTCCTCTCCCCAGCTGCTCTGAAAACGGTAGTTTGCTGCCATAGGGGAGAGAAGCCAACATCTTCCATCAGGTACAAAACATCGCTTCTGCTGTTCCCCAGCTTTGCTTGCTCCTTCCTACCAGTGTCTCTGCAATTATGATGTGGCCGGGGCTGAAAATCTGGCATCACTCTCTGGTCATGAAGCCCAGAAATAGTTTTGTCTGCTGCATCTGTCACCCAGCGCTGGCTGAGATGGATTGCAGTAGCTTTGGACCAGTGCTTGGGGTTTTTTTAAACACTTACCCTCTAAAAGGAATTGAATCTTTCTAGAGCAAAGAGGCCCTGGACAGGGAGTGGTTTTTTTGCGGGGAAGGCAGATGGGATTCGTCACATAAAAACCATCCTCACGCTGGCGGGTGAGTTGCTGACAATGGCCAGCATCAGCTGATGCTCTTGGGAGGATTGTCTGGAGCTGATATCATCCCCGCCCCCCGGTTTTTGTTGGTTTTTTCCTCAGTGGAATTTACTGAAGCAGCTGGTTTAATCCAAAAATGAGCATGAGCGGATGGGAGTTGTTTAGGATGATGTAAACAAGTTGGAAGTTGGGGGACGGGGACGACATGTGCCCTGTCTCTGCCCTCCTTCGCCATCTGGCAGGACACACACAGAAGCACAAAGGCTGAAGGGGTTTCCATTGCCCCGCTGTCCTGGCTGGCGCTGGAGGGAGTAGAGAAAGGTCAGCAGCAGTGAATAATTAGTTTTTCAGCTAAAACCATGTTTTGAGAGTGCTGGGTGTGGAGCGCTTCCTTTTTTTTTATTTTCATGCGTGACTGCTCCGAGGCAGTGCGGAAGGCTCACCTACTGATCTGCCCTTGCCAACTATTTATTTTTTTTAAGCTGGCGAATGTGTAGAAAGCTTTTATGTCCCATCTGTATTTCTCTGTAGGGGACAAGAGACTCTCAGCCCATCACCACCCTGAGGACACCCTGGGCAGGACAATCCAAGGATGCCAACCTGCCTTCACCCACCACCCCGGCAATGGCACAGCTCAGCGTGGGCTGAAAAGTCTTGAGCCGGTCGGTAACGGAGCCGGGAGAGCTGGAATTGGTGGGCTTCCAGGTGTTTGCACCCACTGCCTCTCCCTTGGACCAAGCGGTGAGTTACGAGGCACGAGCTGGGGTGAAAGCTTCACGGAAAGGGGGTGGGAGAGCGTCATGCGGTGGGAGGTTTGGGCTGGACCTGGGTGAAGTGAGTTTGGACTTGAGCTTAATTCTCGATTCCAGAGATCGCTGTGCTCAATCCAAGCGAGAGGGGAATTCTTGAGCGGGGAAACCGTACAATGACTTGCTGAAACTGTTAGTGCTGCTCGAGCTCATGCCTTTACCTGGCCTCATCTCCTAGTGTGGTGTATTACAGCATGGAAAAAACAAACGAGCTTTCCAGGTCGCTAACGATCACGCTAGCTGTAAAGATGGAGCAGAGAAACCGCTCTTGATGCTGATCATATCTAAGCAATGGCTTCATGACTCGCTCCTGCTGTACCCCAAAAGAATCCAACCTGGGGGTGTCTTGTAAACACCAGCGGGTTGTAGCTCTGCTCCGATTCTGCATTTCCTGGCAGAGCCTGGCCGGGGTTTGGGATGCAGCCGCTCCCTCATCTCCCCATCTGGGTTTTGGGGATGGAGGAGGCTGCGAGATTAACTTAAAAAAAAAAACAAAAAACCCAGAATGGTTCAGGAACAGTGTTAAGGAGGTTCCTAAGGCTGGTCAGAGGAGTGGTTTACTGGGGAAAGTATGTAGAAGGGGTAGGGTTTGACAGCTTCTTGGTATTAGGTATTAGATGCTTCTGGTTCTTTCCAATTGGCTGGATTCTTGCTCCAGTAATACAAACAGGGGATAAATTTGGGGTTCTGAAGCAGAGACCATCCCTGTGTGTGTTTAAATCCCTCATCTGGATGGAGGCTGTGGGCATGGAGGGGGGAAATCTGCAGTTTTTCTTCTGCCACGGAGGGAAAACACACAGAAGTTGTTTGCTTAGTGGGAGCTTATCTGTTCTCTCCCAGCAGCTCCCAGAAGCTGCAGTTCAGCAGTTTCCCTGAGTTTGGACCCGTTTGCACAAATTCCTCGCTCCTACACAAAAATGCCTTTGATTTACGTCCGTGTGCCATTTGCAAAGACATTGCTTCACCAGGCAGCAATGTTTCCCCCTACCAAGGCCATGAACTAGAACAATGTTCGCCTGTAATATTGAGCCGCTTTTTGGGACACAAAAGTCCTTTGTTTCCCACGAGTCCAGTGTATTTGGGAGTATTTTCTGATGATCAGCTTTCTCTGTCGATCCCCGCTTGGTTTGGGTTGGGTTTTTTCCCTTCTTTCTGCATCACCTGCTGTTTTACTCCAAAATACAGCAAGCTGCAGCCTGGGGCAGGAATAATTTGGTTTTGGGTCATGGATGGGTGTTGGGGACAGTAGCAAAATGCTACATCACTTAAACCCTATTCAAAATAAAGTGTTTGGGGAGGAAAAAAAAAAAAAATTTGATTGTTACCTTTGTGAACACACAAAGGTTTTCCTTACCTGGAAAATATTTGTTGCAAATTGAGGAAGGTCCGAAATGCAAAATGAAATTTGTATTTAGAGTGCTGATATTAATGGAAAAAACGGCTGCTCGTCTGATGTCAGGTTGTCTATATATTTTTATTAAATATTTAAGGTCTTTGTTAGAGGAGCTGCAGCTGTCGGTGACATGAAGGGCTTGTTGACAACAACACCTGCAGATTTTTCTGTTTTGTATTGGTGGATTCTCGTTCTGTTTCTTTGAGGTTTTTCATATAAATGTGAATATTTTATGTATAGCTTCCGTGGGAGTGGTTTTGCTTCTCTGAGAAAAAAATGTGAATCTGTTAAAGTTTTGCCATGGTGTGTTGGGTTTGCATGGCAGGGTTTTGGTGGCGGGGGGGCTACAGGGGTGGCTTCTGTGAGAAGCTGCTAGAAGCTCCCCCTGTGTCTGACAGAGCCAATGCCAGCCGGCTCCAAGACGGGCCCGCCGCTGGCCAAGGCCAAGCCCATCAGCGCCTCTGTGATAACATATTTAAGAAGAAGAAAAACACTTGGAGAGAGAGCTTTTGCAGCCGGAGAGAGGAGTGAGAAGATGTAAGAAACTCTGCAGACACCAAGGTCAGTGCAGATGGAGGGGCAGGAGGGGCTCCAGGCGCCGGAGCAGAGATCCCCCTGCAGCCCGTGGTGAAGGCCATGGTGAAGCAGGCTGTCCCCCTGCAGCCCATGGAGGACGGATGAGGGGGTGTAGAGATTCCACCTGCAGCCCGTGGAGGACCCCACGCCGGAGCAGGTGGAGGCACCTGAAGGAGGCTGCGGCCCGTGGGAAGCCCACGCTGGAGCAAGTTCCAGGCCGGACCGGTGGACCCGTGGAGAGAGGAGCCCACGCCAGGGCAGGTTTGCTGGCAGGACTTGTGACCCCGTGGGGGACCCCACACTGGAGCAGTTTGCTCCTGAAGGTCTGCACCCCGTGAGAGGGACTCCATGCTGGAGCAGGGGAACGATGAGAGGAGTCCTCCCCCTGAGGATGAAGAAGCGGCAGAAACACCATGAGATGAACTGACTGTAACCCCCACTCCCCGTCCCCCTGTGCCGCTGAGGGGGGGAAGGTTGAAGCCGGGAGTGAAGTTGAGCCCGGGAAGATGGGAGGGGTGGGGGGAGGTGTTTTAAGAGTTGATTTTATTTCTCATTCCTCTACTCTGTTTTGCCTAGTAATAAATTAGATGAATTCCCTCTCTAAGTTCGGTCTGTTTTGCTCGTGACAACAATTAGTGAGTGATCTCTCCCTGTCCTTATCTCGACCTACAAGCATTTCGTTATGCCTTTTCTCCCCTGTTTGGTGAATGGGGGGAGTGAGAGAGCGGCTCTGGTGGGCACCTGGCCTCCAGTCAGGGTCAACCCACCACACATGGGCTTCGGGAAGAGGCCATGTCTGGGGAAAGGTCAAAACCTAAAATAATTTGGAAAAAACAGTTGGCAAGAACAACGTAGAAAAATATGCTGTTGTGGGAGGTTTGGAGAAGCAATGATTCTGAGCGAATGCAAGCTGGGACTTGAAAAAAGGTGAAAAGCGTGGTGGTGTATGACAGGCACGGACTCCATAGGGTGCAAGTACAGAATCAAGTTTATTACAGAATTTCCCGATTATATAGTATTTCTTGTTAAAAAGGGAGGCTCTTTTATTCCCCAGTCATCACCCGATTCGTGTTCCCTGCACGATCTGCTACTTGTTTTTCTCTTCCTCCTGGCAGGCACCTGGCTATCTCCTCTCAGTTCCTTATCTCCCGGATGCGGCGGATGCGGCCTGTCAAGTGTTATTTACGAGCTATTGAAACATGCAAAGCCTGTTCTGTGCATATCTTTTCTTTGAACCGCTGTTCTTTGCTGCTTCAGCGCATAGGGCAAAGTTGCACGTTTCCCATGTCGTCTTTATTAGCTAAAGCGTTGTTCTCCGCAAAAAGGAGCTTTGAGGAAAGCAAGAGATTTAGAAAAAAAAAGTGCTGTGACGAGCAGCACTGTTTTGGGGCAATTTGTGAGCTTTTTGTCTTTTAGTGACCGCAGGAGCATCCTGGTAAAGCCCCGGGGATGGAGAAGGACCTGGCTGATTTGTGGTTTTGACCCTCCTCGCTTCGTTGCTGGTGGAGCTGAGGGACGTGCTCGTCCCCGAGGGTTCCTCTGTCCCCACCGCGGCACCAGGCATGGCAGAAGCTGTTCCTGATGCAGGTACATAAGCACCGTCCCCTCTCCTCGAGGCTTTTAAGAGCTGCCCTGCATCTAATGGGGAGATCAGGGGGTGGTTTCTGTGTTTTGGGCTGGGGGACGTGGCTCAGATGGAGCCATCCAGCACCACGTGGGGTCCTGGAGCGGGGACTGGAGCTGAAAACACCCTGTAGTTGAAGAAATGGGGAAGTGATTGAGACCAGGCCAAACGGAGCTGGCAGAAGCCAGTAAAATCAAGGCTGGCTTGGAAAAACAAAGCAATTTCTAGTTTGGGTTTGTTTTTTGTTCCTTTTTGAAATCATGTTTCCTTTCCTGCCACGAATATAAATCAGAAAAGAGGAAACACCTTTGTTTACCTTGAGTGTCTCAGACAAATACTCAAGGTCAGGTCTTTCCTGCTGCTTAACTTGGCAGCATTAGCAGTCAGTCGCTTCATTTGCATGGGCTTCTTGCTTTTGCACAGGCGAAGATGTGACTGCTGTAATGATGTCATCGCAGCAGAGAACAGAGGAAGGGACGAGTAAGCACCGGTCTTGTTTTTGGGATGTTGTTTTGGAGTTTGTGGCTGGGCTTAACATGATACAGGCAGCTCAAATTTAATTACAGTAGCTGGCATGAGGGGGAGGAGGATGTGAGAAAGGCAAAGCTGTTTGCAAGCTGCAGTCTGGGGGATGGTGCCTGTCTCTTGTGGTTGAGGGGGGATGGAGAGGATGCAATGAGGTCAGGCAGCCCTAAAAAACCGCAGAGGCTGCTGAAAGCACTGGGACGCACCCCCAGAACTGAGCCTGTGGCCCCCCCACGCGCTCTGTGGCTGTATTTAAAGGTGTCGAAGGCACCCACGGGGGGAATACAAGAGCTTGGGGTGCTCTTTGTGCCACGGGTTTGCCGGCTGCACCTCTCCCACACCATCTGTCCCCAGGTTTTAGCCTCAAGTGCATTAAGGATAAAAAGGTCCCCATCGCAGTCACCGTGGTCATAGCAGCGTTGCTCCTCACCATCATCGCACTGGCAGGTAAGTGGCTGAGGATGGAGGTGCCCACCATCGAAGTCTTCTCCTTCCCTGGAGAAAACCCACAGGTGTAAGTCACCAGGACATGTTCTGCTTATTTCCAGCTAAGAAATGCCCGTCCTGTCCGTCCTGCCCCTCTCCCGTCCTTAGCTGCCTGGGAGAAGAGATCGGGTATGGGGACAAGTGTTTTTACTTCGTGGAGGCCGAAGCAGACTGGAACAGGAGTCAGATCTTTTGCCTTTCTCTCGGAGCCCATTTGGCCACCATCGACTCCAGGGGGGACCTGGTAAATGAGAAATCCCTGAGGAACTGGTGTGTCGATGGCTTTTTGGGAAGCAGATTTGGGATTCCTCTGGAGGGTGTAGCTTGAAGATACAGATCAAGCTCACTTATTCTTTTTTCCCCCTCTAGGATTTCCTCTTGCGCTATGCGGCTAACAGGGACTTCTGGTTTGGTCTGCAAAGGGAAAACACTGGACCTTGGAAATGGTTCAATGGGTCTCTCCTCAACAACCTGTACGTCCTGTTGTATTCTGGAGAACGTACCCGTGTCCTAGGCTGAGATGGATCAGGGACTGAGTGCAAGAAGGCACACGTATAAATAAAAAAAATAAATTTAATGAGGTGGGAGCAATTAAGCACCCCTGCCTGTCCTTGCTTGAGCTAAAGCACATGGACTGTGGTCCGTGGATTTGTGTGATGCAGATGCTGACCCTGGATGAACCCCCTCGGGACCAAGCAACTGAAAATATTCCCTCTGAGGAGCGGGAGGCAGTTTCTGTTCTGCGTGGGGCGGGTTGTTTCCTGGGAAGGGTGGTCCCTGCTCCTTGCAGCGCTGTTAACGCCTTTGGGAGATGCTCAGACACTGATTTGAGGCTGGCAGCAATCCGTTTGCTTCCTTTTGAGTTTTTCTTTTGCTGTTTGGTGCAGGTTTGAAGTCCGGGGCAACGGACAATGTGCCTATGTCAACGTGGAAGGGATCAGCAGCGACTGGTGCTCCCAGATGAAATACTCTGTCTGCAGCCACCTGCAAAAGCACCCCAGCAGGATTCTGAAGGATTCTGAATTCCTTCTGAATTTCACCTCAGATTCCCCCTCTTGGTAGAGGAGATCAAACACAAGCTGCTGTTAACCCCACACAAGACAATAGTGAGTCTCCCAAGAGGATATATATGATTCTCCCAATGGTATAGATTTATTTCAGCTTACAAAAGTAGAAACTCGTCATGACGCTGACACAGAGCTGTGACCAAAGGATCCTTCCTTTAATCCGACCACTAGTGCCTTTCCAGCTTTTGCACTTGCACAGAGACTTGGGAATGTTTAAGACTCTTGGAAAACTCCCTGCTTGGGCAGCAGCTGCCGCACTGCGAAGCTCAGTCCTGCTGATTTTGGTGCCTTTGTTGTTTTTTGTGGATTTGGAAGAGCTGGAGGGGAGGGCAGAAATACAAAGAGCAGAAGCAAAGCAGAGTTACTTCGGTGTGTCCCCTGGCCAGCGCTTGGGAGAAACCCAGCCTCGGCAAGGAGCCACCGAACCGCTGCTCTGGGATGTGTTTTGGCATCCCGGTGAATTGTCTGGCGTCGAGTCTGTCCCGTTATTCCTCGTGTCGTTTCCTCCGGTTTAAATCTCGGTGGCTTCTTTCTGGCAAATCCAATGTAATGGGGTGCCACAGCTGTGGGCAAGCAGCTGACCGTTCCGAATCGCAGCACAAGCATCCCTCCCCATGGGACCCTGCACCAGAGACCTAGAGAACACCGCGATGGCAATCAGCGTGGCGTCATGCGTGTTTCCAGCAACAATATTTATCTCATTAGGGTGTTTTTTCCCCCCAAAACCTTGAACCGTGAGCTGTTGTCAGCTCGGCTGCGAGCACGGGAATGTACCACCCATCTGCCTCTTGTTTTTCCAGCCTGTGCTCCCCAAACACTTGTTTCTCCTTCCCAGCCCCCCCTGTGTGTAACTACTTGGTCTAATAAATATTAGCTCTATTAAAAACTGCCTTTTCTCTGTATGCTGAGGTCACGGTGGCTACAACAGCACCCCTGCGTGAAGAATCTTTCCACTGGGGCAATCTTTTTGCTTTTTAACGGGTTGACATTTCCCTGCCTTTATGCTTTGCGTTTAGGTGTAAAATAGGAATAAGGGTTTAATTGCTTTTTCCTCTCTTCTTCCTGTTTAGCAGCCGGGCTGCAGAGACCGGACGTGTGTCACTCTGATTTAATTTGCTCCTGTGAGCATTGCTGCCAGCTCCAGAGGGATTTTGGGGAGTCGTTGGGGAGCAGCCAGGTCTGTGGCGAGCATTGGGCTGGGAAGTATTTCCCCTGGGATGTGGTCATTGCAAACCACTCATGAACCGGAGCGGTGGGAGGCACTCACGAGTCTTTCTGTAAAGGGGATCCATCCTGCCACATCCACGTTTTCCCTCCTGTCTGGTTGGTGCTCAGCCCCATCCAGGCTGCAGAGGTGTTTTGGATCATTTCCTTGATGAAAGCCTGGGAGAGGAGGGATGGAGTCTTAGAGCTGATCGCGTGGGGTGCAGACCTGATCCTGCCCATGGGGATCTGGTCTGGGATGAGCTTGGTGCGTGCCAGTTCCAGGCTGGGGGCTGGAGAGGTCAGTGGGTGCTTTGGAAGGGGTGGGAGAGTGCTCTGGAGGTGATGGGCAGGGGAGCAGCGTTTTTGGGATGATAGAGGAGCACGGAAGCTTATATATGGGGCAGCGTGGTTTTGCCCTTCTCCTTTTATCTCCTCTGAACTGTTATTTCTGGTTTTTGAGTTGGGTTTATTTTCCCCCCTGAAATCCTGCCTGGCAGCATGGGCTTGGGTGCTTTGCAAGCCAGGAAGGAAAGGTCAGCCACGGTCTGGAGGTTGTGTAGCGTTTTGTACAAAGCAAAGCTTAAAAAAAAAAAAAAAAAAGAGAAGCAGCCAAAGGCAGAGGCAACGCTCGAGCCTTTCCCACGCAGTTACTTACCATCTCCTCCTCGCTCTTCAGCACGGCCAGCTGAGATCGCTGGTGCGAGCAGTTCTCCACTGCCGCCTCCCAGGTTTTGGTTTTTGCAGAAACCCAGTAGCACTTGGCTGCGAATGGTTGCCAGCCCACGGGACAGAGCCAGCAAGCCGGGGCGCCTGCGGCAGAGATGAGTGTGAGTGGTCCCTGGCCCCCTGGCCGCCGTGGGGCGAGGGGTAGAGCTGGGGGGCACCAGGTTCTTGCAACCCCCCTGGGATGCTCGAGGCTTTTCCTGCTGTTTGAGGTCCCACAGGTGCATTTTTGGGAAATGTGGTCTGTGCCCATGCTGGGAAAGGCTCCCCCGGTTTGGGGGGGCAAAGCAAGAGGAGCAGCTGAGGAAGGTGGTGAGGGCATGGGGTGGTGCAGGGAGAGGGCGATGTGGATGGGAACAGCAGTTGGGAGGATTGGGGGGGTCTTGGGGTGTTTTCCTGATGTTCCTGGCTTTGTTGTCCCCTTTCCACATGGGAGAGGGGAACAACAACCTCCCGCACCCCTGACAAGGTGGGGGTTCCATCCAGAGCCCTGAAGCTGTGGGTGATGCTGAGCCACGGTACCTGCTGCGTGGTGGTTTCCTTGCTCACACAGCCGCTGTCTCAGCTGCAGCCGGAAACAATTCAGGGAACATTTGAACTCGGGGATGTCGAATTGGCTGGTGTTGGTCAGGCAGCTTTCCCAGGAGCATGTGCTGGCCGGGACCTCTTTTGCCTGGCTCAGGATGGAGCCGTTTCCACCTGAAATGAGGATGGATTGGACCCGCAGCATCGTGCTGCTGTCGGGGCTGGAGGATGCAACCGCTGGGGATGGAGCCAGGTGCTGCCCGGGGACAGGATTCTTTGGGGGAGACCCCTGGGGTCTTTGCAACCAGCATCAGGGTGGAGAAAGGGACCTGTATCAGGCCCCCAAAACATCAACTGGGGTGTGCTGGCAGCTCTGCCCCTCCTGCCCATCGGGGAGAGCTGCTGCCCGGGACAGGAGTGGCCCAGGAGTTGCTCCCTGCTAGCAATACAGGAGCAGCCCGTTCCAGCCCAGGCGGGGGCTGGGATGGGGAAGGTTTGGGGAGATTTTCATCATTTTGGATGGCAGACCCTGCCACTTACCATTTTGCTGCAGCAGCCATAGCATGACACCCACCAGGACCGCAGTGCCGACCCATCCAGCTCCCAGCAGCACCCAGTACCACCAAGGACCTGCAGCAGGAGCCGTACTGGTAGCAAGGGAGGAAGCAGCTCTTCTGTGGTCTTTGCCCTGTTTTTAATACCCTTGGTTTCAGCAGACGTCCCCCCGTGTCGCTCTGCTCAGCGAGAAAAACCTTGCAAGTGTCTGTAGAAGCAACGGAGCTGAGAAAACACACAAGCTTCCTTGCCTGCTTGACCGGAAAAACTGCAGCGAGCCAACTTGCAAAGCCTCGGAGCTGAGAGCTCAGCTCTTCTCCTCCCCGTGCTGCACGCAGGGGTGCCCTGGGGAAGGGAAGGCCCCAAAGGAAAGCCCTTGGGATGCTCGAAGTGATGGGGAGAGGTTGCCGGTCACTGCACGGCTCCTGCTCAGCCTTGCTGAGCTCCAAAAAAAAAAAAAAAAGAAAAAAAAAGACGAGCACATGAAGCCCTGCATGTAGAGGTAGCAGCGTCCTTGGGGTTGGTTGTATTTTCCTCCTTTTCCAAGAAAATTGGGTTATGGAAAAGACATCTGCTTGTGCCATCGCTCTGCTCTAGGCTGGAGATGGGTGGCGAACCCGCTCAAGAGCGAAGCGTTGGGTTTTGGCCACCATTAGCTCAGGAAAGATGGAAAAGGCATGAGAAACCCTTTCCTCCTTGTGCTTTTCTGCAGGGTACGGGTCCGGCAGCATCAAGGACATCAGCTCCGCCAAACCCCATCCCTCACTGAGCAGAAATCCCATGAAGTCAGGAGGAGAGGAGCCCAACGCCTGCTGTGCAAGGGCACCGAGCAAATTCACTTACCGGGAAGCTTCCTGCAGCCGCCGGGAGCTGAGCGCTGTGGCATATTTAGCTCGGCGTAGATGATGGTCGGTGCCATGGCTGGTCCCTGCTCTTGTGACATTAAGGTTCAGGATGCCAGAGGGGGGTTTTTCCACCCCTTGGAGCAAAGGTGAGCTCAGAGACCAGCAGTGGTGGTGGTTTCTGTGTCTGGAGACACAGCTAAAACCTCAAGCTCGTTATTCTGCCCTGTCTCTCTTTGCTCTGCCCTTCTGCCTGTTGCAGCAGCCCACAAACAACTGTTTCCAAAAGCAAAATTGCTTTTTCAAGGTGTGGAGCAGCTTGGGGTGAGAAAGGAAGGTGCCTGAAGGTCTCCTCCCATTGGGGAAAGCAGCCTCCTCCTCCCAGTGCCAGAGCAGTGCTGTTGCTGGCATGGACTAATATATTTTATTTTTTTTCCTCTTTCCTACCTGCTTTTAACCAGCAGCAAAGAGCAAGGATGCGATGTGCTTGCAGCTTGCAGGGTGCCAGTTAATTTTGGGGGTGTTTTCTAGCAGCTCTTTGAGTCTTAGCGCTGCTCCCGTCCCACTGCAGAGAGATGAGAAAGGCAGAGCTGGTGATGCGGGAAACACAAAACCTGTTGAATTGCAGCTACAAAAATCACAGTCGGCTTTGGTCTTTCTAGAGGTAAATTTGCGGGAGATTGGGGGCCTGTGCTCCTGCAAATGCTCAAAATGCTGCATTTAAAATCCCCTTCAGGAAAGGGGGTGACAAAAAGAGCGGTGATGCTCCCCCCAAAAATAAAGGACGAGGTGTCACATACCTTCCTAAGCAGGGTTTTGCTTTCAGGGTGGGATCGGGCTCATTAAGAGGTGGATCTCTTGGTTGATCCCCTGCTTTAGGCGCTTACGAGGGGGATGCATCACCCTGGAGCTGCCCACGGTTTTCAGCTTTCAGCATAAAACCCCAAATTCAAAGGAAACGAACCCAAGCTGGGGATGAAGACGGCTGCTGGAAACTGCTCAAAAACAGGTAAGTGCAAAGATGGGTAGCCCATCGTTTGAGAAATCTCAAAAAGGCAGCGATTTCTCCCAAATTGCCTTTCCAACCC
The DNA here is from genome assembly GCF_028858705.1 of Grus americana. NCBI lineage: Eukaryota > Metazoa > Chordata > Aves > Gruiformes > Gruidae > Grus > Grus americana. The sequence goes on along the minus strand of NC_072883.1, from coordinate 224,011 downwards.
CAAGTTTCCAGGAGAAACCGTTGAATTTGAGCAGTCGACCAGGAGGTGGGGGCACAACCCAAACGAGATGCCCAGGGCCGGGTAAGTCCAATGGGATTTAGGCGACTCATTTCTGTACCATAAACTGGTGAGAAAAAAACCATTCACAATTCCCCATCTGAGGGAATCGTTTGCTTTAACTTCCCAATAACGAGAGAAAAAGAGAAACCTCTGTTCCGTATTTGCTTTTAGATCTGCCAGAGGCTGCGTGTTGAAATCTGATTATCGCAATTATTTTCTTGGCTGGAGAGCAGCTGGTTTGGGGGGGAAATTGGGGCGATGCCCTTTCAGGGCTCCCCGCTGATCGTGGGTGAGAACTTCCCGTGGATGCCTTCAAGTTTTGTGTCTGTATGGCTGCAGGAGTGCAAGTTTGGGGTGTGTGGGGGGCAGCTTGGTACTTCCAATTCCCAAATTTTGGCATTGCTTGCAACCCTTCGAGCAAGCTGTGAGATTTTTGCATGAAATACCAAGGGAAAAGTAAAAAGGCAACCAGAAATGGTCTTCCTCCTTTGTTCGGGCTGGGATGAGGCAACCTCATATTCAGCTGTTTTTCTTAGGAAAAAGGAAAGTAACGCACCCTGTATAAGTATCTGAGAATTAGAATTTATTATCAGAGCCATAAATGCTTTAACTTGAAATAGAAGCACCGCTTCTTAATGCTCCAGTTACAAAAATAATCCAAATCACCCAACTTTTATTGAGGCTTATCCATAATACAAGCAATCCAAAGACAGCCTTTTCCTCAGATACTAAGCTCTTTGCTGCCCGATGTGAGTTTTCAGCAGAGAAAAGGAGAGGCCAGGAGGAGGCTCAGCAACAGCAGCACCGCTGCTTTGTAACGACATTGGCGATGGGGATGTGCCTGGGGAAAAAAAAAACAACACAGCACTTTGGAAGACTTTATGGAGAAATTAGCAGTGCTGAGCGATGGAAGAACCGGTGGTACCAGCAGCGCAATGTTAAATCTTACCCCAGACAGGCAAAAATAAAAAAAGCAATAATAAGAGTTGCAGTGTCTTGGTATTGGCCAAAAAAGAAAAAAAAAAAAAAAGGAGCAGGAAAAAAAAGGAGTAAGGATTGCATAGGAATTAAATTTCTTTGTGTTGGTTTCCAGGGTAGGCAAGAGGTAATGCCAGACCAGCCATCGTTTAGGGAGATGAACCTGGAGGTGCCCAGAGGCTGAAGCATGAAATGGATGGACAAAATTCTGCCCCCCCAAGCCCCTCATTGAAATTTCCCATGTTTTTTCTCACCTTGGCAGCGATGCTGACTGAGGGAAAGCCTGAGGAAAGAAAGAGAAAGCAAATAGCAAAAATTGCTACTGCCCATGGCTTTTTCTCTTGGCCATTTTGGCCAAGAAGATCCCTGGTACCTGGGTCCATCGGCTTGGGCGTCAGGTTGGGGTCCTTCACCTTCAGTTTGGTCATGACAATGTAACCTCCATTGTTCTCCATGGCTGGTGTCAAGGGCTAAGTGAGCAAGGGATGGAGAAGGAGGGAAGCTTTTATGGGCAGAGGTGGTGTGGTTGGGTGAAGCTGGTGGAGGAAACGCTCGCCGCTCCTCCTGCGGCACCAGCGTAGCCCTCTGCGAGATGCAGGGCTCTGACGGTGGGCATGGACCTTGGGGTGCTGGGGGCAGCTTGCAACGCCTTTGCTCGGGAGGCTGCTGAGGTCTCAGGCCCTTTCTTGTGAAGAAAAGGTTGGAGATCCACCATGAGGAAATATGAGGGAGCCTCAAGATGGGAAAACACTGGATGCTAAAGAAGAAAACGCCAGCAGCCTCGATGATTTGGGAGCACTCATCCTCCTCCTGAAGACATCTGTGCCCAACCATGAAGTTGTGACTGTGCTTTTTTTGCAGCCTGTTCTCACTTTGGGGAAAACCCTGCCTGTCACCTTGAGTGATCTCCTGGGTCTGGCCATGCCCAGTTTGGTGACTATTTTTTTTTTTTTTTTTTTTTTTTACATGTTGCCTCCACACTTGATGGCATGAAAAATGACATTTGATCCCCATGACTCAGCTCTGAGCCTTAGGGCTTGTGATTAGAGCAGGCTGGAGCGGGGATCAGTCATGTCTTGTATGTCCTGATAATTTTTTTTATTTTTTTATCAAGTCAAAAAGAAGCGGCAGCATCCAAAGTGGTTCTTTCACTTATGGACTTGCTACTTGCTTCTTGACTCACCTTTCCTCGTGGAAAGCAGTGTGGTGCACGAGGGATTATTTTTCTCCTTGGGTGCTTGGCTTGCACATCAGCATCTTTGTCGGACGCATCTTCAACAGGTCAAGGTGACGATGAGCATGGCCACCTCCTTCTTCCCCAAGGAAGCCTTGGCACGCTGGGGGGGGTCGCACCAATCATCCCCGACCATCTTCACAGCCAACTCACTCAAATAATGATGGTTTGCAGATGGATAAAGCAGTTTTTATTCATTTCTAATATATATTAATTTATCTCCAAAGGGGGAGGGTGAGTGGTTTCTCGGGGGACCATCACAGAGGGTGCAAAGATCCTCCCAAGCCCCAAAGGTCTCCAATGCTTAAAGAAAGATGAGGACCATGCAGAGCAGTGATGTACCTCCAAGAGAGTCTGAGGGCAGAAACTGGTGGGGGATGACAACAAGAAACTGTGGGTTGTACTCAAACCCAAATGCATCCCAATAAAAATGAAAATATGTCTTGATCTCCTGGCAATCATCCTTGCCCCAGGTTGCCTCGTCTTCCCCCTCTCTCTGTGCACTCCGAGAAGAGCCTGGCCCAATCTTTCCCTTATCACCCAGAAATGAAGAAATTGTCATTCCCACAAGGCAGGGAATGGGATAACCCAGGATCCAGGTCAGCATCAATCAAGTTCATTGTCCCCAAAAAAAAAAAATAACCCAAACCATAATCCTTTTTTGCGGGTAAAAGGTTGTTTCCAGCAGCCGACCTGATACCGTGCGTCACCCAAACTGAAGCACTTCTGCGATGACAGCCCCGGGGGCTTTCCCAGGGCAGCTCAGAACGTCCCTGCGCTTTTCTCACCATCTTCAGTGCTCCCAGCCCTCCTCCCCAAGGGCTTTTCCAGCTGGGTTCCGATTCCCGTCTTGTACCTCCTCCTTCTTTGAGCATTTTCTCCTCCCTCTGGGCTGTTTTTTTTCTTCAAGGCTTCCTCTTTTTGTAGGAAAGCAGCAGCAAGCCAAACACCTTGGGTTTGGTTTGTTTGGGTTTTTTTCCCGTCATAGTGAGATTTCGGTTTTGCATACGAACCATTTCAAGCCCAGTTACAGGAATTGCCATAAGGGTTCAGAAATGACTGGAAACGTTTGGGGAGCAAGGAGAGCACGGTGCCTTCAGCATCAGCTGCCTACAGGACGCTCTTAAAAATTCCCACTCGTCTGGATTTACTCAGAAAAAAACAAAAATAGAGAAAATAATAATAATTATCTTCTTGCTTGGGAACTTAAGCATAAAGCTTAAAGCAACCAAGCATTTCTTGAGGTGGTCCTTCCCCGTTTTGCCTTGCCTACGGACCGAAAGACGCTGAAGCAGCAGGACCCGTGGGCGGTGGAGAAGCACATCGTCCCTCCTCGCACGCAGCGATATGTACCCGCGTCAAGAAGTTATATGTCGCCTGCATATGCTCTTCTAAGAAGTAAGTTCTGGCAAAAAGCAGCTTTTTGCTTCCAAAGATTGCGACTGGTTGAGTCAGTATTGGCTGGAGCGATGCTGGGGCTGGGATGAGGAGGACCACACAGAGAGGGGTCAGTTATTTTGGGGGCTGAAATAATCCACCGGCTAATTTAAAAGTGGCAAATTGAAGGCAAGCAAAAAAAAAAAACAAAAACCAACAACAACAAAACCCCCCAAAAACCCCCCAAAAACCCCCCAAATCTGCTACTTTTCAGCTGGGTTTATTGGAGCTTTTGCCACCTGTCCACCTGCCTCTTTCATTGCGGTGGGTTTGAGTTTCCGGATGTGTGTGGTTTTTTCCAGCCAGCTTTTAATTTCCCCCCCCCCCACCTCTGTTTTGCTGCTTTGTAAGCACTTTTCAGGGTTGCTTTCTCTGGAAGGCAATTAAGAAAATCATGGTGAAAAGAGATGAATAATTATATGATAAAAAGGACTTAATTTTGTTTCAATTAAGTGGAATTAATAGTGATTTGTGGGGAGCTGGAGCGGACTGGGTGGAAACCACAGTGGGTTTGGGAGGGATAAAACCTGGGCAGGAGCTCAGACTGTGTGATCTCTTGCGGGGGGGGGAGAGGGGGTGTTAAAAATACAAACCTCCGTAGGGTCTTTTTTGAAGAGAACTTTGTTTAAAAAAAAAATTTTACAATTGTCATTATGAAGCAGAATCAAAAGCAAAACAAAGTTTTGCATTTGAAATGGGAGCTTTTTTTTTTTTTTTTTTTTTTTAGCTCAAGTCAACGCTCTCGTTTCTCAAATATTATCTTAATGCTTCAGCAGAAACAGCTCACCCAGCCCAGGGCTGGAGCGTTTATCTCGGAGATAGGACCAAGACTGGGCTTTGTCCCATTGAGTTTTGGGTTCCTCCAGGGATGGGGCATCACCACCCCTTCCCAGCCCACCCTTGTTACGACTTTTTCTCTTCTCTACTGCTCAATTTAACCCTAAAATGACTTTGAAACGCTATATCCAAGCACAGCACTGAATTTTCCTCCTGCAAATCCCCCGTGCAGGAGAAGGGAAAGTCTTTGCCATTTTTCCTGCTCCGTTTACTGACAACCAAAACCTGCCTCGAGGTGACTTTACACCTTATTCCCAGAATAAAATTCCATTGGCGCACCAAGCGCAATTTGTCAGGGCGCATTCTTGGTAGGAGTTTTTTTTTTGTTTATTTTGTAATTCTAAAACACACCAGACACAGGGAGGGAATAAAAGCTGTTGCAATTCGTTGGCTCTGGTATAGGAAAGCAAACGTGCCCTTATGTTCTGTGAAATTAAGGCAGTGAGAAAAGGGTTCATTGCTTCCTTTCAAAGATAATAATCAGGCTAGGCAGGCAGTGGTTATAGCAGCAGCTATTTTTCTGTTAAAGTTGTTTCTTCCTGTGGGTTTCAAACCAGCCACGGGTTGTTTCAAACCACAGGTTTCGTTTTTCAGCCCCGTCAGTGCATTTGCTCTTTCCCTGCAGCGAGGGCTCCTGCCCCCTAACTGGTTTAACTGCCTTTGTACATGCTTCACTTCCCTGGAAACTACGAGTAGTTGGCAACTTGTATTTTTCTTGTAATAAACGCCCTTTAAACTTCTCCTTCCTCTTCCCCTTTTTTCTTCTCGCTCCTTTTTTTCTTCTCTTTTTTTCTTCTCTTTTTTTCTTCTCTCTCTTTTAATGTCTTTATCTTTTGCCTGCCTCCCCCCTCTTTTTTAACCCTCTCCTTTCGCCTTCCTCGCTTTTGTCATCTTGTCTTTCTTTCCTTTCCCCACCCTCGCCCCGATGCGTTTTTAGCCGAGGCTAACCGTGCTCCTCTTCCGTGGCTTCCCAAGGCACCCTGCTGCCCACCAGGTCTTGGTATGTTACAGAAACGAAGAAAAACCCACCCAAAAAAAGGCTCCAGATGGCTCGATGTCACCTCGCAGAGGTGGAAGCCATGCTTGGCTGTGGGGTTTCTCAGCCTTTTTCTTGTTAACGCGCAGCCTGAGCCACAGTCCCCGCGGCCGCCGGTGGAAGCGAGCCCCTGGGTCAGGCACTTCTCTACCCGCCATGGGGAAAGGACTGAAAAAAACAAATTCTGCAGACCAAGAGGAAGAGTTGAACCGCTGCAGGGATGTAGAGGAAGACTGCAAATGGGGTAATGGTGGGGGGGGAAATACAATGGTTTGGGTGAGGGCAGGGGTGGAAAGAGCATCTCGCTCCAGTGGAGCAGCAGTGGGGTGGGGAAGGGAGTTTTTGGGTGGGTGCAGATCAACCCAGGCACATCTACCCTGAATTTTGTGATGCAGTTGCCCCAAATCCATCTCCAGGTTCTCAAACACATATTGGTGCCTCTGAAGGACATGGGATCCAGCAGAAAAAGGCAAAGAGAGAGGGAGAAGGACTCAGCCCACACACTCTCCTGCTCTTTCCTCCCCCAGTCTCCAACACCAAGAAGTCAGACCAAGAAAGATCCCGTTGGTCACAGCTTTTCATGCCCATGCACGTGGTGCTGGTGCTCATCCTCCTCCTCCTCACCCTGCTGATTGTCTTGACTGGTGAGTCCCATCCAGGAATCCCCCATAGGGAGGATCCGGGCCAGGCACCTCTTTTGGGGAAGTGGAGAGGATCCCAAGATTTTTCCCAGCATCAAGGTCTTGCACATGGTTTGGGGCAAAAATAACAATAAATCCCATTTTCCTGCTTTTTAGGGCTACCCATGTGTCTCACTCAGGTTTCTCTTTTTTTAGTTGTCTATTTCAGATCCCAATTGCCTGTCCCGGACTTCTACCACGTGTGCCCAGACAGCTGGCTTGGCTTCCAAGGGTATTGCTACTTTTTTTCTGAAACTGAGAGCAATTGGACCACCGGTCAGGAAAGCTGCGAGGCCCTGGGAGCTTCACTGGCCCACATAAGCAACACAAATGAATTGGTGAGAACTCGGCTCAAGACCCTACGCTAGCACTAGGGTGGGAAACATGGAAAAAAAAAAAAAAGGGACAAAAAAAAAAAAAAGCGTGGGGAGGCATGCAAAAAACCCAGATCAAAAACCTTCTTGGCCCCACATTGCACCCAGTGCTGTAGCCAGGAGCAGATGCCTTGGGGAAAGCACCATTTTTGGGTGGGGTGATGGAAAACAGGAGGTGGGGAAGACAAGGCTAGCTAAAACATGACGTTTCTTTGCTTCCAAGACCTTCCTTAAAAGGTATAAAGGTGACGCTAACCACTGGTTTGGGCTGCGAAAGGAGGATGACAGTTGGTGGTGGTCCAACGGCACAGCCTTCAACAACTGGTTGGTCCCTCTCTCCGTGTTGGGTGCTTGGGGTTGGCAACTGGGGCAGGTTTGCATCATGGTGTGGTTGGAAATGGCCCCGAGGGGGGCTGTTGCGTTGCTTCTCCCCCACCCTTGGATGGGATTTCTTGGAGGGTCTGGGATGACCCATCCTGGGACGGAGACCTTCTGCCACCATGCCTAAGCAGCTCCTGCCTTTCCATGGGAGGTTTGGGATGGACCAAGGATGCCGCACACCAATCCCCTATTAGATACCCTCAGCCAAACACCACCCTTTCTCTCCCAGAGAGGAAATCCCAGCTTTTCTTAATTTTTTGGGGGGGTAGCTTTCTTCCCCCCCCCTTTTCTCGCTCTCCTGAGCATGTCAGCTTTGCAGGTTTGAGGTGAGAGGTGGTGGGCTTTGCGCATACCTGAACCAGGAGAGGATCAGCTCGTCCCTGTGCCACACCAAGAAGAACTGGCTCTGCAGCAGACCCGACAACTACGTCCTCTGGAAACAAAAAGCGTATCCGTAATAAAATACTCCAAAAACCAGGCACTTCATCCCAGTTCTGCGACCAGCAGATGAAGAACCACTGAGTGTTTCCTTGGGTAAAGCCCTGCATCAGATTCTATCACAAACATTTATGACTTTCATATTTCTTGAGGCTTTCTGCTCGGACAAGCCAGACTATCATTGATCTCATGGCTGCTGGATCACTGCGTCAGAGAAAGCTTATCGAGAGTTTTCTGTGCGCTTTTGAAAACAGCATTTTTTTTCCTATTCTTTCAGCTACTTACGTGAATTAATTTCACTGAAATTCCCCATTGGAAGGGAATGAAGGTAAAATTTGGTAAAGCGGCTGCAATGTTATAAAACAAATAAACAAAAAAACGCACTGCAAAATTGAACTTTGCACTGTTTGCAATAAATTTTGTGGTACCTCTACTGTTAACAAATCTGTGTTATTTCAACAAATTGAATCAAACCAGGTTTATAGTCTTTTTTATTGATGCCGTAGCTCTATCAACACAGCCCCTGGGGCACAGACATTTCTGGTTTCCCATCTGCGCCCCCCCCCCCAAAAAAAACTGTCTTGACCTGCGTGGGAAACGCATTTGCAAACCCCGAAATCTCTCGCAGAGCCGTAACGATGAAGAGGGGGGGCTGCCTTCGCCCCAAATAATTGGCGGCAGGCGTCTCGCAGGCTGGGCGTTTCGGGATGGGCACGTGTCAGGCGGAGGCACCGCATTTCTCCCCGTCTCCCGCCGTCGGCGGGGAGAGCTGGAAAGGATCTTTCTGGCAAACCCACTTGTGTTCCCCGTCACAGGTATCGACCTCTAGCGCCGCGTCTTTCAGCGTCCCGCATCTTCCATCCATCCCCTGCAAGGTGCCAAACCTGCAGAGCAAAAAGTTTATCACCAAAAGGACCAACCTCTTCCAGGCTTGCGGAAGAGGGGAGGTGGGGGGTGTTCTCCTGCCCTTTTTCTGCAGCGTCTCATCGTGCTGCAAATGATTTCTCGCTGGTGGGTATTTGAGGGAGGATTGCTGCGCCCCTGATAAGATCTGCAAGGACCGTGTGTGGGCTCTCGAGAGCCGTGTTGGTTGTGTGGTTATGGTGGGAGGCGTTGGGTTACCGTGCTCTGTAAACCCAACCCTTGGTCTGCAAAGCTTTGGCACGGGGAATATGAGGCAGAAAAATCTCGGAGGGAATGGGTTGGGGCATGCACCGGGTCTGAAAATGAGCAAAGCCGCTCTTTACGCTAATAGATTGCACTCACGTGTTGGTGTCGAAGGTTGTGTTGTCCACCCATCTCCACTTCTCATGGGATAATATTAACCCGATCCACAGCGGCTGCGTGCCTCTGCCTGTAATATTCTTGATGTACTCCTGGAAAATGGAGGTGACCAATGTTTCGTGGGGTGCAACACCACGACTTGTTTCATCCCCAAATAGACGGTATGCCAATGTCCCCATTGCTTTGAACGCCACCACGCGCCATCTCTAAAGGCAGCTCTGGGGTGAAAATAGCTTAAATTCAGAGCCCGAGACACCGATGCCTCCATCTGAGCTCTGCATCCCTCCTCTTCCTCCCGTGTCACAGGTGGGTGGGGGGGACACAGAGGGGCTTCAGGTGACGATTCAGCCCTTTTTTCTTCCTGGTCACCTCCTAATTGACATCAGAGCAGGAGGTGGTCAAGACCCACCGTTACAGCCCCAAACCCTCCTGCTGCCAGGCGCTTTTTGCTCCCCACCTACCTAAAATAATAATAAAAAAGGACTTTCAGGTCCGTTTCAAGCCTTCTTCTCTGTGTTTACCTTTTCTTTGTTGTCCTGGAGCACTACCAGCTGAGACTCCTGATTTTCGCAGCCTTTCTTGCTTTGCTTCCAGTTCCTCTGTTCCTTGGAAAGCCAGTAGCATCTTTCCCCATGGAGCTGCCAGTCCTGGGGACACAGCTGGCAGCCAGCACAGGCTGAAGAGGAGAAAGAGCCATGAAACACCCCAAAGGGTGGTCAAGGTCTTCCCCAACCACCAGTTGAAGGTCATCAAGAGCTTCCCCATCCCATGCCCCGGCTTTTTCCCCCATCCTTGAGTTTTTTTTCACGTCGTCGTGGCTTTTCCTGCTCAGTCACTGGAGAAGAGGAAGAGGAGGAGGACTGCAGTTGGATGACCACAAGGATGCTAATGGCTGGTCAGGATGGAGGAAGGCTGATGAGGAACCTCCTCCCTAGGGTTGACCTTGCTCCTCCATGTAGGGGGGTCAGCAAAAATTACCTGCAAAATCTAATTCTTCTTTGAAATGCTCTTCTTTGTCAAATAACGCTTGGTGGACTCATATCCCCAAGGGCCTCCTTGCAATTGGGTTGGAGGGAAACCCCACCAAAGGTCCCACCTGAGCATCCCCCAGCAGAGCCGGGGGTTACCTGAGGGGCTCTCCTGCCGGGGCTTGCAGAAATACTGCATCAGGGATGAAAACACGTATTGCTCCGTCTGGTTCCTTCCCTTAATCTCCACGCTTTGCAGGGGACCACTCATTGCTGCTGGCTGTAGAGACTTCTGAAAAACTTGGAGGAATGACCTGGGGTGAGAGGCTGCAGCCATTTGGGGATAAACCCGCAAAAAAAAAGGTAGGACTGGGGTTGATTTTGCACAACCCTCCTTTTTTATCCCCGCCGTGGTTGCACCCGGTTAATTAAGCCAGCCTTGCTTAAAAGCTACGGGGATGGTCCAGGTTTATTTCAGAGGGGGTTGACTCTTGTTGGGTGATGCATCTTGTTGCGTCTCCATGGGCTAACCTCATCCCTTCCAAAGGTGGAAATGAAACCCAATTTCATCCCACCCCAGCCTGCTCGCTGGGTTTTGAGATGTAGATAAGAGCAGGTTACTCACCCTGTATGCTCAGCATCACCACCAGCACCAACAGGATGAGGTGCACCAGCCCACTGGCTTTGAGGACAACCCCATGCCACCGTGGGCACAAGGCAGGAGCTGAAAGAGGCCATGGTTGCTTAAGAAAATTGCACATTCTCATGTGAAAAAACCCCACTGTCAAGCCAGCGAGTTTGAGCAGAAGTTTACAGCTACTTGGCTTCCTCAAAAAAAAAACAAAAAACAAAAAAACAGTCACCACCGGTGAGGTCTAGAGGTTGGGTGCAGAAGTGGGGGCATCACCTAAGGGTGGTTTTTCAGGTGATGGTGGGAGTTCAAGGAATCTCAAGAGCAGCCTTGGGCACCCAATGATGGAACTTAGCAGACCTGAAACCTTCTGAAATTGGCTTAATTTAGAGCAGGCAAAACCTGCTCGAGGTAGAGCTGGGAGTTGGTGGCACATGGGTCTCTCCAGACCTCATCTCCACCAGGATGTCGGAGGTGGCCTCAGCAGCTTTGCTTCCCATGGAGGTTCACATTGGGCTTCTCGGGACCCATTTTTGCCACCAAGTGAAGGGTCTCAGAGGCAAAAAAAAAAAAAAACCACCTCTTCAACCTCCAGATGTTTGCTGGCTTCCCTCTCCCCCATCCCTTCCTTGCTTTATTCCCCCCTCTACGCAAGCCGGGATCCCACCTCAGACGACGTTTACGCCATCCAACGCTCTCCACGTATCTTGGAAACCTCAACGTGGGGATGGAGAAGCAAGCAAACCCAAAAGTAACTCTTCCCAAAGCAAACCGAGCTTGAAATGAGCGCCCACCTCTGCTCTCTGCCCCCAAAATACGGCACTTACCGCGGCGCTTCTCGGTGGGAGAAGAACCATGCCCAGGATGCGTTAAATCAGCGTAAACTATTTCCCCCACCATGATCGGCTCAGAAGCGTGTCCCAGGACTGAAGCTGTTCTTGGCCAACCTCTCACCTTATGACCAACCTCCTCGCGCCTGCGCCTGGCCCCAGGAAATGGCATTGTCTGGGTCTTTTATCTTTTTAAAAAAATAAAAAAGAAAAAAAATTTATTTTTTTTTTTTTAATTTATGTATCCTACAGACTTGCCTTGTAAATTAAGGCCAGTGAGGGGGTAGGCGTCCTCTAGCCAGGAGGAGGGCACACATCTGGAGGTGTAGAAACACCGACTTAACGACTGTGCCAAGCAGCAGAGAAAAGATGCAGAGATTTAAAAAAAATAAAATAAAATAAAATTAATATAACCCCCCACCTTTAAATAAGTTTTTTATGGGTCAGGCTGAAGCGTATCAGGGTCTGGGTCAGCGTGGCCGGAGGCAGATCATGAGATGAGGAGGAGAAAGGTGATATTTGCTGGGTTGTTTTTTTTTTTCCCCCCCAGAATATTGGCCAGGAGTGACTTGAAATGGCTTTTGCTGTGCACGGCTCTTTCTTCTGCTCCGGCTGGTTTTGACGCAATAGTTGGTCTCTGGTTTGTCCCGTGGCAGGGAGGTGCGTGAATGGATGGGGCGTGCAGGGATGCTCAGCAATTCCACTGGAACAGGCATATTTTATTTTATTTTATTTATTTTATTTTATTTTATTTTATTTTATTTTATTTTATTTTATTTTATTTATTTTATTTTATCATTTTATTTTATTTTATTTTATTTTATTTTATTTTATTTATTTTATTTTATTTTATTTTATCATTTTATTTTATTTATTTTATTTTATTTTATTTTATTTTATTTTATTTTATTTTATTTTATTTTTATTATTTTAATTTATTATTTTAATTTAATTTTATTTATTTTGCTTTACTTTTTACTTTACTTCACCCTAGTTTATCTTACTTTATTTTATCTTACTTTACTTTTACTTTTTTTTTTTTTTTTTTTACCCTGCAAACACACAGGTCAGCCCCAGTAACAGTGCTGCCAACACCTTTTTATAGAGGTAGAAAAGGTTGTTGTTTTTTTTTTTTTTCCCCCCCCATGCACCCAAAAGACAGCAAGGAAAAAAAGCAGAAATTTGCCCCAAAATATCTGCCAGCAGCAAGAAACAGGGTAACGGAGGAGAAACCCAAAAGTCTCAGCAGGAAAAGCACTGCTTTTAAAATTTTTTAATTTTATTTATTTTATGTTTTAATTTTTTAATTTTGTTTTTATGTTTAAATATTTATTATTTATTATTCATTACTTATTTATTACTTCTTATTATTTATATTTATTTTTATGTTGGGGGTTTTTATGATTTAATGTTTGTTCTTATTTTCTTCCACCTGCAGGCTTTGTTAGCCACATGGAAAGTTTTTTGTGGTGACCTTTTTTTATGCTTTGCTCTTCCTGTGTACTGCAAAAAGCCGTTGCTCTGGTGGCATGCAACCACTGCTTAAAGAGAAAGAAAAAAAATTAGGGTTTTGGGTGAAAACCTGGAGTCGGATAGCTTGATTGCAAGAATTATTTTTTTTTTTTTTTAGTGTTTTCCTTGGATGCATTCACTTGATGATCTCATTTATTGGGGGTGAGGGAAAGGATCGGGGTTTTAATAGGGGTAGGGGGTGACAGGATGCACCCCAAAATAACCAATTTTTTATAGTCTGTCCTTCCCAGCTGAAAAACAAAAAGGAAAAAAAAAAAAGAAAAAAAAGCTGGAAATGCAGGAAAAGGAGGCGAAGGGGATGCGGGGTGGAGCTGGAAGGGAAGAAAAAGAAAAAAAAAAACCAAAAAAAACCCCGGTGGTTTTGCTCGTGATCAGGCAGCCCCTTCCCTGTCTGCCACAGGAGGATCCTCGTTAAAAAAAAAAAAAAATAAATAAAAATTTTTTAATACATTCTGTTTCACATTCAGCAGGAGAGGGGTCGCGCCTCGGCATCCTGCTTCTTCCTCCAGATCCAGGTAAAGGGGGTTTGGGAGGAGCTGGGGGGGGGAGTTGGACTTAAATTTTAATTTGGGGGAAAAAAAATTTAACTGTGGGAGTAAATTTTAATTGCGGGAGAAATTTTTAATTGCGGGGACAAAACTTCAATCGCGGGGAGAAAACTTCAACTGAGGTAAGAAAAAAATTAACCGGGAGGAGAAAACTTTAATTGGGGGGAGAAATGTTTAATTGCGTGGAGAGAACTTTAATTAGGGGAGAAAATGTTAATTGTGAGGAGAAAACTTTAATTGAGGGCAGAAAATTAATATCGTCTTAAAACCCATGGCTCCTCTTAAAAGAAACAATGTGGTTTTGGTTCAAAAGAAAAAAAGAAACAACCCCACCCCCCGTCTACTTTTGCATCTGGCTAATTTTACCTAATTTTACACCAAAATACTCATCCCCTGGAATTCATGACATTTCCTTTCTTTCCCTGACATCATTCTTGATATTTCTAACCGGTAGCTGGAGGTGCAAAATTAACTTTATCAGGGTAGAAACGCCGTTTTTAACTCGCACGCTCGGGTGTATCCTGCCGATGAACCAGACCTGAAAAATCCGGTGGGGAGGCTGAGGACCGACAGCCTTCATGACACTTGTGACAGGTGAAACTTTGCTTGCCAGGTGAGGCGGTGGAACCCCAAAAATGAAGGAAACGAGGGATTATTCTGGATTTTTGGGTGTGGAAAGGAGAAAGCGAGCAGGTAACTGTAGAACAATGAACTGAATAATCGCTGGGTTGTGGGTTTTTTTTTTTCCTTTTTTTTGTTTTTAAATACTTCTATAATTTGATAATGAAAAACAGCTGAGGTAAAGGGTAGCTGGGGGTGTAGGGGGAAAAAAAAAAAAACCAAACCCATCTTTTTCTAGTACTTCCCTCAGGGGAAAATTTTTGTCAATCAGCAGACAGAATTTTTTCTGTAAACACTCTCATTTCAGGCGCTTTGGGTCATGCTCATATAAGATTAATCCTCCCTGAGGTGCTTGAGTCACTGTTTTGGGTCTTTTTGGTTTTGTTTCCCCCCAAAGTTTCAAAATTCTTACTTGATTCTGAATGAGAATAAAGAAGTTTTAGAATAGTCAAAGTGTTAAAAGACCCTGAAAAATAATTCTGGGGTTTACATCCAGTTTAGACACATCCGCAAAATATTTATTAATCTCTGCTTTCCCTTCGACAATTCCCTATTTTACTTCTCCTGACTGTTCCTCCCATCTTCATCATCCTCTTGGTGCTCAATAGAGTCAAAAAGGGACTTTTGGGTCTTTTCCATCATCTCTACCCAGCCAGGGACTGAGATTTTTGAGGATTTTTGATTTTTTTTTTTATTTGTTGATTTTTTTTTATTTCTCTTTTTAAAAATTATTTGGCATATTTGCTTCCTGACTTAGTCTCTAACATTATTTTTGCATGAGGAGGAGGAAAAGGGGAAAGGAAGGTTCGCCCCATGATTTTTGGCTCATGTGATAGATGAGGACAAAGAGGGGGGAGCTAAAAAGAGAAATGGGGGAAGTCCCACGGGGTGAAAAAGCTGAGATTTTTTTTTTTAGGTAAAACCTTTAGGAAACAGAATTTTCTTTGCTCGTGGAAGGGGAAAGAGCATGTTCTGGATCACAAGACCCAGAGATGGAGGAACCGTGACTCAGACCATTTGCAAGACCCAAAGTATCTCAGTTTAGGTGGAGAAAGAAGTCCACTGAGATTTAATAACAAAGTAGAACACAGACATTAAAACATAATTTTAATTATGGTGCATTTCAGAGCAGGAGTTTACAGCTGGAATTTGGGAGGAGACAAGGTCCCCCTGCTAAGGAATAGTTCCCAAAAGTAAAAAAAAAAAAATATCATTTTATTCCATGTGGAGAAGAATTTTTGATGTTTCTCACCCAAAATGACAGCAAGTCCACCTGGCAAGGGGACGAGACTGACCTCTTGTCCTTTGGGCATCAAACGATGCCTGTCCTGTAGGAAGGCTCTTCCCAAAGATGCCTTTGATGCGCATCACCCAAGTGCTCAGATGAGGAGCTCCACGATGGCCCAATATGGGGAGATTGCATTAAAAATCCCCTTCATCCTCAAGAAAAAGGAAGGAAAAAAAACATCTTTTGGGCCAACAGCCTGGACCTGGAGCCTGTTTCTCCCCTCGGTAACCCCTGTAAAGGCGTTGAAGGTCTCTTCTCCTGCAGGTTACAGCCTTGAGATGAAGCCGGAGGCGCGTGTTGCCTGTCAGGTGACCATGGCAGTGCTGTTCATAGCTCTGCTCGTCACGGCCATCACTTTTGCAGGTGAGTATCCAGGTTTTCATCTCATGGGGAACATCTCTGAGATACCTGGGATTGTTGCATGTGTGCCAGATCCACCTCCAAGCTCCCAGGGAAGACACAGGCCAACCCAAGATGCTGTCCTCTTCAGGAGAGGGACATTCCAATGAGCAGAGCCACCTTTCTACAAAAGACCAAACCCATTTGCTCTGTGTGGGAGCTGATAGCATCTAGAAACCCTTAAAAAACCAACTCAAAGAGCCATTTCATGGGTACAGTCATCTGAGCTTTCCCAAAGGTGGGTTTTGGGGTTTTTTTCACGGAAGAAGGGGCCATTTCTCTGCTGCTTGTCCAAGCAGCAAGAGATGTTGGCATGAGTCCCACCAAGCCAAGAAGTCTGCAGAAACATGAGAACTTTCTTTTTCTGTCCTTTGCCCATCGCTGCTTTTGCATTAATGACAGATAGCAATGCTGAAGGGCGCGTTTAGGGACAGGGCTATTCTGGAAATCCTCTTAAACTTGCATCTTTGAAGGCCACCACCCTCTTTTCTTCTTTGAAGGTACAGCACCCCCATTTCTCGTCCAACACCACAAGCTGGGCCATGATTTGAGCTTGTTTTCTCCCCCCAATCCACCCAAGACTTCTCTTGGTGTCTTTTTCTTTCCTCCCACCGTTGAGGCAGATGTGTTGGAAGCCATGGGGCAGAGGATGACCATCCCCACCCCAGAGAGTCAAGGGGAAGGTGCTGCTCCTTAACACTGTTGCTCTATCGATGACAGTGCAGGCTTTTCAGCCTCGACCCCAAACCTGTTTTCGGTGTCCGTTCGACTGGATTGGGTACAGAGGAAAATGCTACCATTTTTTGGAGGCTGAGGGGAACTGGACATCCAGCCAGGACAACTGCTCAGCACTTGGTGCTTCCTTGGCTATGCTCGACAGCATGGAGGACTTGGTAAGGAGACATGAGGACATGCTTAGTTGGGGTGAAAAAAAGCCACCAAATTATTTGCCACCTTTTGGTTTCTTTGACTGCTCTTCCAGGATCTTCCTTGGAGATCTGGGGTGAGGAGATGGGGAAAATGGTTTTCTTGAGAGTAGGTCATCATGGGTCTCCAAATTTCTCAACAAAGCCAGCCGATGCAAGAACTATGGCAAAAAAAAGCCCCGTTTCTACACAATAATGAAGCTCTGCCTTAAAGGTTACACTTTTTGGTAGCAGATTGAAAGGTTCAAGCACCAAAGGAGCCCTAAAGGAGCACGAGCGGCTGGTAAAATGTAGATTATTGGTTGGAAGGAGGTTTCTGCAGATGGTGACCTGCTGGAGATGTCCCAAAGCCCCATGACCTGCCATAGAGACTTTTTCTCTCCTCTCTTTCAGAGCTTCGTGATGAGATATAAAGGGATCTCGGAGCATTGGATCGGCCTTTCACGGGAAGATGAGGAGCAGCCGTGGAAATGGGTGAACCACTCGCATTTATCTCACCCGTGAGTCCGTATTTTTCATCGTTGCGTTGTTGGTTTGGCGTTTCCTCAGCCCCGAAATGTGCATTTCTTCTGGCATTTGACAATGACATTTGGGAAAGGCAATGCTGAATCCAGAGCCGGTCTTAGTTTTTCCCTTTGACTTGAGAGGTGGAAGCGGTGCGTTCGGTGGGGAAAATGCTGTTTGTCAGGTTGGGGGTTTTTTTAATTTTTAAATATTTTTTTCCTTGCAAAGCTTCAGTTTTCTTGCAGCCAAGCCAGACTGCTGCCAAAATAGAAATAACCCAGCGTCGATATTGGCGTATTGACGCCCACAAGGACACCTGAGAACCGAAGGAGGGGAGGGGGAAGAGCCAACGTGTGATTTTCCTCCTTTTTCCTGCTGTCCCCACCTGAGGTGGGTTGTCTTATCTGTCCTTCCAGGTTTCGGATCCACGGCGGTGGCCTCTGTGCCTTCCTGAGCGACAGCGGGCTCGACTCGTCCCATTGCAGCGCCCGGAGGAGCTGGGTTTGCAACAAGCCCGAGCTGCAGAGCCCAAGCAAGGGCAACGCCACGAGACGGGCTCAAAACCTTTGCGTCAGCTCCTAGGAAGCGCTCCTCAACCCCAAATACGCGGTGCACGACACAAAACCAAAAGAAAACCTAAAATAAAAACCCCCACAAACTGGGGACAGGGCGGGAAGAAGTCTGTTGCCCAAAGTTACTCAGTAAAATCCAAAGTTGATGTGTTTGTGTTTTCACATGCGGTGATGACTGATAACCACGCCGCAATGAAATGTCACAGCAAGAGCAAAAGCGAAACCACAGTTCTACCCGTAACCCGGGGAAGGACGTCTGGCAGCAGAAGCTTGACAAGATGTCTGCAGCATTGCATGATGCAACCAGAAAAACGGAAGGACGCCGTAGGATTTTAGCTCTTCCCACTTTTTGTGGAGTTAAAGCAGCAAGCTTCAGGCTGAGAAAAGCTTCCCGACACCTCACAAGTATGTGGAAATGCTGCAAGGATGGACAACGCTGCAGGACATCCCAGAATTTACTGCTCTCATCTGTGGGAAACTTGAAGACACAAAAGCAACCGCGTGAACCCGTGACCACGTGTGTCTGTATCAAGAGCAAGACGAAGAGATTTCCACACATCAAAAATCAGATTATTCTCTCCACGGACACAGTTCTGAGAGTGGGGTGGCACCAGGATTGGGGAGGATCTGCCAAGTTGAGGTTGGAGAGAGAGAGGGAGACGTCTTCACCTGAATGTGAAGATGAGGTTAGAGATAAAAAAACCCACAAGGTTTTTGAAGAAAAGGAGGACTAAAAGAAAAGATTTTTCACATTTTCGTGGAACGTTGTGTCCTTGGAAGACTTCCGAGCATCTCATCTTGACGAAAGCTGACGTGTGCGCATGGACAACCGCGTCCAGGGAAGACTTTTTTGATGAGCACCTCAACTCGGGGACTGTCGGTGAAGGTGGAAACGTGAGGGCAGTGGGATTTTAGCAGCACTTTCACTTTTGGCAATATTTAGCAGCAAGAGCTAAAGGACCCAGCTTTTTCCCAGGATTGATGAAATCCTTTGTTTTCTCCTCTTTTAGCGATTCGGTGATCGTTGTCTCCTCTTTGCGGCAAGGGACCTCGCACCGCGTGCGCTTGTGCTTCAATTCAGAATTTTTTTTTTTTTTGGTGCTTCTCAGACCCATTCTGCCTGCAAAAGTGTTGGAAAATGGGACGTTAATTTATTATATTGTGCGTTTAGCTTAGGTGACTTCACTTGCATTTCCATGGAGTTGTACATGTCCCACCCTTTCCTTATTTAAGGGCAAACACTAAAAAATGAGAAAAGAAAGTGCCTAGAATTACATTTAATATGTGTATATTAAATTAACTAATTAAATCTCTGCTGTTAATGAGGAAATACCGAGTGTTTATTGGCCTCTCTGAGAAAAAGAGTAAAGAAAAGGAACCTGATTTTTGGGGAGATCTTTCCACGTGCCTTGAACCCGCAGGATTCACCCCTGCGGGATCGATCAGATGGAGGTGGAATAGCTGCAATAAAAACACCGAGTGTAGGATTTCCCCAGAAATTTCCAAAAATCAATGGACAAATTAGGCAAAACTTTGCCCTTTTGTATTATTTTTTTTAATGTGTTTTGTGCTTTCTCTGTTTTTCTGTGTCATTGCACCCCGGAGCTTCTTTTAGCATCACTGAGCTCTCTGGGCATCCAAAAAGCAAATTATTTTTTAAAGATGACTCGCCATTTGTTAAAGATGCTCTCCTGAAAGTGAGATTTAGGTGAGTCATAACGAAACTTTTCTGTGGTCTCTTAAGAAGTCATTTGTGGGGGGGGATTGGTGAGGCGGATCACGGCGGACATCGAAGGTGTCTTCAAAGATTTTTCTGCTTCCTGCAGAGCTGAGAAGCGCCCCTGCAGACCCAGCTGGTCTGGGGCTTTATTAAATAAAAAAAAACCTAAAGAACTAAAAAATTTAAGAACTAAAAAGCTAAAAAAAAGAACTAGAAACCTAAAAAACTAACTGAAAAAAATCTAAAAAACCATAAAAATCTAAAAGCCTAAAAAGCTAAAGAACTAAAGAGCTAAACAATTTTAAAAAACCTAAAACCCTAAAAAACTAAAAAACCCCCAAAAAATTAAAACCTAAAGAACTAAAAAATTTTAAAAAAACCCACTGAAAAACTAAAAAAAACTAAAAGAACTGAAGAACTAAAACCCTAAAAAATCTAAAAAGCTGAAGAACAACAACAAAAAAAAAAAACCACTAAAGAACTAAAACAATAACAACCTAAAAAATTAAAAAGGTAAAAAAATTAAAAACTAAAAATAAAAAAACCTAAACACCCCCCTGCCCATAAATATATTAAACCTTTAATATTTAATAGGTAAAGCAATTTATTTTTAAAGGAAGCGAATGTGCATCTAGAACCTTTTTGGTCCATAGTCCCCCCTGTGGTTATTTCCATTATTGCTCTAAATACCCTTTTTATAGCAAAAACCCACCTTTTTTTGGCAGAAAGACGATATCATGCAAGACAAGTAATAGGAAAAAAGTGTTTATAACTACAGTGTGAGGATAAATGATGTATTAGTAAAAGCACAAGAGAATAAATTACAAAAAATAACTATTAATCCCACCACCACACACATACAGAAAACAAAAAAAAAATCCTTCGATTAGAGCATAGATTTTTATTTATTTATTTATTTTCACATTTTTCCAGGGTGAACAGCGAGAAAAAGGGGAATAATTCCCTTTTTAAATACTGGTGGGAATAAAATAACCGCCTGCCTCGGCCGCTGCTTCAATGACGTTGAATTTGGGGGGGGGGGGGGAGGTTCTTTTTTATTTGGCAGAGGGGGTTTTTTTCTCCAACCTCCACACAACGGCAGCCGGGGCGGGGGCGGGGGGAAGGCAGGGCATGGGGCAGGGTCAGAAAAATATTTTGGTGGCTTGGATTTAATGTAAATAGGAGGCGCTGGGTTTGGGATGCCATGTGGGAAAGCCCTGGGCCGGGGGGGGGGGGGGGGGGGGGGGGGGGGGGTGTTCTTGGGGGTCCCAGGGGACCAAGTATTTATTATATTCTGAGCACGTTTGTAATCAATCGCACGCCAGTTATTCAGAAAAACATCCTGAGTGTGGGGAACAGCAGAAGAAAATGGGGGCGGGGGGGGCGGTGAGCAGGAGCACATCCTTGTGATGACAAAATCAGTTTTAAACCGAGGTAGCAACTGGTATTAATGCAAAGGCTGCAAAAATTAAGATTTTTTTAATTTGGGTTGGAAGCCCGGCCAGTGACAGGCATCAAGGTCAGTAAAAGAAACCTTCAGAGGGGGTGAGTTTGGGACGAAAACCCACGTTTTCAGCTCAAAACCAGCTGGGTGAGGCCCAGATCCCATCAACGAGTTTTCAGATGGGACAAGCCACGTTGAGCTCAGACCTGAAACCCTCTGGATTTAACCCAAAATGGAGATGTCTAAGATGGAGGTAGGACCATGAACTGTGGTGGAAATGTCTCCAAGACCTGGAGAATAAGAGTTGAGGAGCGTCAAGGAGCATTTCCAACCACCGTAGAGCAACCAGCTTTGGGGGGACCCCACCAGCACATCAACCCTTGGGGGACAGTTTGATGGTGGAGAGGAGGACGCAGAAGTAGGGGAAGACCCTCTCTCCACTGAAGGAAACCACAGGGAAGGTGAAGATGCGTTGGCGGCTGCCGACAGCATAGAAGGAGACCTGTCCCACCTCGTAGTCCAGGTAGACCCCGATCTCCCCGTTGAGGAGCGGGACGGGGGTGTTGGAAGGAGCCGTGAGGGCCACGCAGAGCTCGTCGTACTTCTGCAAACCCCAGATATCAGCGTTGGGCTTGAAGAGGACCCGGCCCTTCCTCTGAACTGACTCGCGGGCCACCCCAATGGCCCAGAAGCGTCCGTTGGCCTCCACCTCCCAGTAGTGACGACCCGAGGTGAAGCCCTCGCTGCCCAACATGCACGGATCCGTGTCGAACTGGCCCGGACCCTCAGGCCACCGGTGCCCAGGTCTACCCCAGGTGGCTTCTTTGAGGTCCTCAGAGAGGATCACCTCAGGACCTGCTGTGGCTGGATCCAAGGTCACGTCCACTGGAGAGAAAAAAGAGAAGGAATGAGAAGCCAAACTCAAACGTAGAGGACGCACAACCCAAAAATCCCCTCCACTGGTCATTTTTCACGGAGAAAGAGAGAGGAGTGATGAGGATGGAGATGGAAGAGTGAAGAGAAGGAGGTTGGAGATGAAGGATCTCCAGGCCAGGTTGGAGATGGAGGAGCCAGGGAGATCGAAGGTGGAGCTGGAGGATCTCCAACTCCGACGGACACCTCGCTCGACAGAGCCCAGACATCACCAGGAATCGGTACTGTGCTCCGCTCCCGTTGCCTTTGGTTACCTTCAAACTGTTTCGCCGTGTGGTAATCCAGGGCAAGGTCCCACGTGCGTGGCCGCGGTTTGAGGAAGAAAGCCATCGCGCCCACGACGTCCCCCCCTCCCAGCTAGAGGTACAGAAAGGAAAAAGAAAGAATAAAATAAAATTTTTATCCTGCAAATGGGCACATCTCAGCTTTTCATCCCTCTTTATGTCAGAAAAAGGGTTCAACCACCCTATTTAATTAAAATATTTGAAAGAAAATGCCGGTTTTTTCTCCAGTAGTTGCAAAGGAGCTTGGTTCATTTATGAGAAGACCCACAGAGACGGATTTAATCTGTTAATTCCCCGATGACTATGAAGGAAACATGAGGAACACGTTGGGATGGACCCATCAACTTTTCAGATGTAATTATACCCCAAAATCCCCATTCCTTGTGCCGGCTCAGGGATGAATCAATCTTAAATCCATCTCTGTTTCCTCCATTCATTTTCTTGGACAATCAAATCTGACAAGGTTTATTTGAGTGAGAAAAATCCTTAAAAATCGAGATAAGTCGAGCCCAACTCTCTCACATCCAGAAAAATCCTGCGAGAGGTGGAGAAATTCGCCACCGGCCCCCGGGGAAAACGTGCACAGGGGAGATAAGGGCCGATATCGAAGGGCCTTGAATATGTCCTCCAAAGCCCAACGTGGGGTTTTGAGCACAAACAAGTAGTAAAAGACACTGGAAATTAGTAATAAACCCCCAAAACGGTTGAATAAACCACTCTGCAATGCTCAAAATGAAGCAGGTTGCTGCTTTTCCATCTGCTTTCCCCAGCAAAACTGCAGAGAGGGGGCTTAAAGCAGCGGATGAATAAAAGTGAGAAAATGTTAGGGGGAAAAAAAAAAAAAATCACCATTAAATGAAGATAAAAGCAGAAGCTGTGCGTTTTCTCACCCGATTTTTCCCAGCCAGATCGTATGAGGTAGACAGGAAGTGAATAAAAACCACGACCTGGGTTTTTCTCCTCTCTTGAACCTTTCAGAGTTTTCCTTGGTGGCACCAGCACCGTTTCGGGGTTCCTCCAGCTGCTTTTCCCTCACCAGCTGCTTCTCCGCTTCTTTTTTTTTTTTCCTCTCTTGGGGTTTTTTTCCCCCCTCTGTCTGGCACAGGCTCAGCAAAAGCTCGGTCCCGTCTCTGCCTCTGCCAGTTTTTATCGGCCAGGGAGGGAGGAGACCTCCAATCTCCCACCCGCAGACGGGGCTGCGACGCACTCGGACGCCTTCTGCACCCTCCGTTTGCACTTTAATTTTTTTTTTTTTCCTATTTGAGGCCCATCTACTTTCTCAACGTAGGCCTTGGGGAAGGAGGGGAGCTAAAAAAAAAAAAGCAATGTAAAAAATGTGCATTATTGCACTGCACCAGAAGGAAGAAATTGGTCCCCTAAGCCCCCGAATGTGGCTGCAGCCCCTTTGGCGTGACGGAGCTGAGCACAGCAGAGCTGAGGATGGGAGATGAGATGACTTGGGGGGGATAAAATGTATTTAAAGCCAACCGTGGGCGAGGAAACCTGCTTTTCCCACTCAGGAAAGTCGTGTTGGGAGCCGAGCAGGTAACACCCAGGGGCGGTTCAAGGGGAGGTGGATTCTCCCCACGCTGCCGCCAACCTCCGGCACCGATTTCTTCTCTCCAGGAGGGAAGCATGGCCACGGCACCAAACCTCCATGCCGAGACCAGCCACGATGTCTCTGCCGTCATCTCCCGGTGTTGAAGAGGTAAAACCACGTCAGGGCCAAACGGGTGCGATGGGCGAGACGCCGCGGGCTGCGGCCACGGAGCTTTTTTGGGGAGACAGCGAGACCTGTGAGGTGAGATCCTTCTTCCCATCCCCCCAAAAATGGTGCAAAGTGAAAATATTTTAATTTCTTGGTCTCGTTTGTGGGAGAAAATCAAAGCGAGTCGATTCCTGCTTTCAAGGGAAGGCAGCGAGGGGGGATTTTGGGGGGGGGGGGGGGTATTTGCTTTCCTCCTCCAAATAGTTTAAGATTTTAAGGGTGGGATTATACAAACAAGCTGGGCTGATTGCTTAATTTTTTTTTCTTTTTTTTGGGTGCGTTCAGGAGAAAATCCAGTCCCACCTGCGATCCCTAAGGAAGGTGTTGGCAGAGTTTCTGGACTGGAGAGCGAGCGAAGAGAAGCGGCGCCTGGATTACCTGGTAAAGGACCCGGCAGCCCAAATGGCTCCGTGGGTATTTCCCCGCCACCACCCCCAAATCCCTCCGGCAGAAACACGCGGGATCCTCTCCACGACCCATCCCTGCAAAGCCCCGAACCCGGTCGGAGCAGCCGGCGCGGATCCCGGGCAGGTTTGGCGAGAGCCTGTTCATTATCCCGGGTTTAAATCGCTTTATTTTCGTGCGCCGCTCGTTTCCCCCCCCCGGCTCAAATCTAAAAGGACATCGGTGACGGTGGAATTAACCCTCCCCCGCCCTGTTCGCAGGGCCCTGGTTGATTTTCCCAATAAAGAGGGAAGAGAAATGGGGAAATGGGGGGGGGGGGGGATGTTTAGGGGATTTTATCGTTCTCCAGGAGACGAGCGGAGCTGAGCGGCGCCGCATCGGGGCCGAATTCGAGCGGCTGCGGCGGTTCCTGGCGGAGAAGGAGCGGGCGGTGCTGGGCCGGCTGGCCGAGCTGGACGCCGCCTTCGAAGCTGCCCAGGTAGAAAAATCTTCGCGGGTGGCCGAGGGGATCGTGAGGCTCCACGGGCTCATCGGGCAGCTGGAGGCGCAGGTGAGACCCCCCCCTCCTTCCCCAAAAACCTCCTCCCCCCCGCAAAGTGCTGCCCACGGGGCCCTGAACCCCCTTTTTTCTGCCTTTTGTCCCCCTTTTAGGATATCGGCAGCGTCCTGAGCAGGTACGTGGCAGTCGGCTGCTTCCCCCCGTGTTATAAACACCCGACCTCCGCCGTTTCTCTCCCCAGCTGGAGCGAAATGCGGCTCCACCTCCCCTCGGGGCTCCCCGCCGAGCTGCACAAGAGCCTGAGCTCCTGCCACCG
The DNA here is from genome assembly GCF_028858705.1 of Grus americana. NCBI lineage: Eukaryota > Metazoa > Chordata > Aves > Gruiformes > Gruidae > Grus > Grus americana. Next base: position 199,083 of record NC_072883.1, on the reverse strand, counting down.
CCAACGGGACGCTCTGCGGGAGGCCCTGGAGCAATTCCGAGGTATTTTGGGGAGGGATTCAGGGATTTGGGGGAGAATTCAGAGGGATTTAGGGAAGGAAAAGGCGTGTTCAAGGGACGGCAGCAGCACAGCACCACGCTCAGCTCCCCGCCTCCTTCCAGACATGGGGAGACCCGAAACGAAGCCGGGAGCGGGGAACTCACCCAGCGCAGAAGGAAAAGGTGAGGCGGCTTTTTTACTGTCCCTCTACTCCTGCCCCCTAAACGGCCCCGGCCTCCCCCCGCTGACCCACCCGAGTTTCCCCGCAGCAAAAGCGAGCCCGGAGCCCGGCGCCGGTCCCCTCCCGCAGCTCTTGGCGGACAGAAGAAGCGTCCGGTGGTGCGAGGAGGAGCCGGCCGGAGCCCGAGAGCACCGGCGGGGCCAGGAGCCGGCCGGCGGCTACGGGGGAGGGGCCGCCCCGGGGAGATGCAGGACACGGACGCGATAGCCGGGACTCTGCGAGACGCCGCTTCCCACCCGTGTCCCCGAGACACAAGCTCAGGCCTGAGCCGCGCTCCCAGCTCGGGTCCTGTCCGTGCTCTGCCCCCGTCCACCTCCAGCAGTTGCGCTGCAGCTTTAATTAGAGACCGGTCTTTGTGGTGCTGAAGCGGTGCTACTCGTCATTAAGGTAATAAAACGACGTTTGAAACAAAAACCGCCAGGATTTTTCAGTGCATTCGATAAATTTTAGGGTATTTATTACTTCTGCGGGGATGGGGAGGAGGCAGCAGCCGAGCAAGGGGCAGTGGGACACGGATGCCGGGGTGTGAAGGCGGACCTGGTTGAAAACTGCGCCGCCGGAGCCGCACGGGCGCCTGCGGAGGTTGACGGACCTGATTGGGAACTGCCCGGCTCGTCTTTGCCGCTGGAAGCGTCGTCCCAGCGCCGGCCCCGCGGGGAGTCGCTGCTCTTGGCTCAAGGGCGTCGATCCGGGCCGCGCCTCGCCCGTCCCTCGGTGCAGCTCTTTTAGTGATGCGAGGCGACAGCCACCCCTTGGTGCAGCTCCGTTATTGCCCCCCCCCCCCCCACGTCTCCCACCCCTCCGTGTTGCTTTTATTGCCGCGCCCGTCCCTCGGTGCAGCTCTTTCAGTGACACGGGGCAGCGGCCACCTTGTCTGTGCAGCTCTGTTCCCCCTTTTATTGCTGCCTCGCCTGTCCCCCGGTGCAGCTCTTTTAGTGACACGGGGCAGCGATCACCCCCTCCGTGCAGCTCTGTTCCCCCCCCTTTATTACTACCTCGCCCACCCTCAGTGCAGCTTTTTCAGTGACTCCAGGCAGCAGCCACCACTCCGCGCAGCTCTGTTCCCCCTTTTATTGCCGCCTCGCCCGTCCCTCGGTGCAGCTCTTTTGGTGACACGAGGCGACAGCCACCCCTCATCGCAGCCCCTTTCATTCACGATGTGCCCGGCCCTCGGTGCAGCTCCGATCCCGGAGCACAACCTTTATTACCGCTTTGCCCATCCCTCGGTGCAGCTCCTTCAGTGACACAGGGCAGCAGCCACCCTGTCTCTGCAGCTCTGTTCCCCCTTTTGTTGCCGCTTCGCCCGTCCCTCGGTGCAGCTCTTTTAGTGACACGGGGCAGCGATCACCCCTCGGTGCAGCTCTGTTCCCCTTTATTACCACCTCCCCCGTCCCTCCGTGCAGGTTTTTCCCTTTTACTGCCGCCTCGCCCGTCCCTCGGTGCAGCTCTTTTAGTGACATGGGGCAGCGATCACCCCCTCCGTGCAGCTCTATTCACACCCTTTATTGCCGCCTCGCCCGTCCCTCGGTGCAGTTTTTAGAGTAATGAGACGACAGCCGTCCCTCGGTGCAGCTCTGATGCCAGAGCACAACCTTTATTACCACCTCACCCGTCCCTCGGTGCAGCTCTTTTAGTGACACGGGGCAGCGATCACCCCCTCGGTGCAGCTCTGTTCTCCCCCTTTATTGCCGCCTCGCCTGTCCCCCGGTGCAGCTCTTTTAGTGACACGGGGCAGCGATCACCCCTCGGTGCAGCTGTTCCCTTTATTACCGCCTCGCCCGTCCCTCGGTGCAGCTCTTTTAGCGACACGAGGCGACAGCCACCCCTTCTCACAGCCCCTTTCATTCACGACGCGCCCGTCCCTCGGTGCAGCTTTCAGTGTAATAAGACAAACAGCCGGCCCTCGGTGCAGCTATTCCCCCAGCGCAACCTTTATTCCCCCCCCGCCGTTATTGCCGCCTCGCCCATCCCTCGGTGCAGCTCTTTTAGTCACACGAGGCGACAGCCATCCTTCCATCGCAGCCCCTTCTTCACGACGCGCCCGCACTTCAGTGTAATGAGACGACAGCCGGTCCTCGGTGCAGCTCTGATCCCACAGCACCACCTTTATTATCGCTTCACCCGTCCCTCGGTGCAGCTCTTTCAGTGACATGAAGCGACGGCCACCCGCCAGTACACTCCTTCCCACCGCCTCACACTCTCCCTTCTATCCAGCGCAACCCCTCCTCACACCTCCCCCTTCCCTCGGTCCTGCTCCCGGGGGTAGCGAAGAGAAGCTCGTCCCGCTCCGGGCCCCGCCTGAAGGCTCTCCCGCCGCCACGCCCCGCGACCAGCTCTTCTGCTGAACCCCCTGTGGTGGCTCTTAAAAGAGCCTTTGGGTTCAACGTTTATTTCTCCATCCACCGCGCTCCTAAGGCTCGCCCTCAACCGCCGCCACCAGCGCCGCCGCCGGACCCCCGGCCTCCTCCGCGCCCCCGGCCGTCTCCTCCGCTGCCACCGCCGCCTTTCCCCGGCGTCTTCCCGGCTTTAGTCGCTGCGCTGTAGCTTTAACAGCGCGCCTCCGCGCCTTCGTCTTCCCAGCGGGGCGCTGACGGGCCTCACCGGCCACCCTCCCGCGCCGCCCGGCTCCCTCCATTCGCTGCTTACCGACACGACCAATACGGAACGAACCGGCAAAGCCGCTGCCCGTCACCCGCCGCAGGAGCCCTTTATCAAGCAAAGCACCGAGCGCCGCCTTCAGGCGACCACTATTCCGCACCACATCATAGCCCTCGGCGGCGAGCGTCTTCTTAATGAGAGCTAACGAAGCACCTTTACGTGCCGTCGACAGACAAACAGCGTAGAGAATAAGATCCGACAGCGGCGGCCGCCCACGCTTCTCCTCCCGTGCTATCGCTGCTCTCGAAGAGGATGGCTCCTGTACGGCCTTCCCACGCGGCATGGCCAGGCCGCGGGCTTCGAGGCGCCGCTGTCGCTCCTGCTGCTCCACCTGCTCCGCGCCGCTCCTCCTCCCTCGGCTGTCACCCCCTGACTGAGGGAGAGCGCCGCCCGCCGGCCCCTTATATACCCCCGCGCCGGACGCAACCGAGTCAATGTCTCCCGCACTCATCCCCCCTCCCCTCCCTGGCGGACGCAACCGAGTCAACGTCCGCGCGCCTCTGCCCACCCCTCCCACCCCCTTTCTTCCCGCCGGCGCCAAAATGGGATTTTCCCTCCCCCAAAACGCGGCTCCCCCCCAAAACAAGAAGCGTCAGAGCCGGGGTCACCCCTCTGCCATGACCCTTCGTGTCCCTGCTAACAGGCCGTATAGAAGCTGTGTTTAAAAAGCTCCTAAAACGTTAAAAATTGCCCCAGAAAGTCAAGCAGGTGCGACACACACTCACACCAAGGTGCTGCAGCTCTGGGAGGTGCTTATAACAGAAAATAAAACTTAAATTTTGTATAAACTGTGGCTTCCTTCCATAAACTTGTATACAGATGGCGAAAGTACAAAGAAAAAATTAACAGCTTCTGGAAAAATATTTATCTCTAGCACAGTTCTGCCTTCTCCTGCTGCTGCTGAAGCCTCTCGCAGGCTGAGATCCCTCTTGGAAAAGGACAATAACTGCCTGAAACAGCTAAAAGTTAATTAAGCACTAAGTTTGTCTGCTATTAATTAAAGTCCTGTCCCACAAATTTCCTAATGAAAAATATATTCTTAAAAAAAAGAGAGGAAAAATGTTTTTTACTATTACTTTACTTTTTTTCTGCCCAGAGAGCCACCACCAGAATTGAAACTTTCGGATTTATTTTGGTTCGGTCTCGTTGCATCGCATCCTCGAGGCCCCCACACGGCTGTGAGTAGAGGGAAAGGGGATCACAAACGCCGCCTCCTATTGGCTACTGCAAGCGCTGAGACTTCCTATTGGCTCCCCGAGATTAACCAATGAGAATAGATCTTTCCGAGCCTCTCTCCTGCGGCGAAGGTGAGCTTCCCCTCCCCAGCCCCCGCCTCGCATCGGGGCGAATTTGGGTTTATTTGGGGTTTTTGTGGGAGTAACAAACGCCCGGTGGGGTTTCGTGTCGCTTTTGCCTATTTTTGCCTTCGTTGCAAGCCGGGGGAGGGGTTGGCAGCACCTCTTAGAAAGGGTTGTGGTTTTCATGGGGAAAAGCGAAACCTGATGAATTTGAGGCTCAGCGACTTGTGGTTGTGCAGCTCTGTTTGGGAATACGCAACTGATTTTACCGGTTTATCAGCCTCATAACTTAAATAATTCCTGATTAGTCTATTTAAAAAAAAATTATGTGGGCTGGATTCTATAAAAGTGAAACTTCCAGCTCAAAGCCCCTTATTTGCTTTGGTTCCCTGAATTAATTTTATTACACAGGTGCTTTAAGATTATTCCCTCCTGGGATGGGAGCTTGGCAGCCTCGGCTTCCTGCTGCTCTCACACCATTTCCAGCCACAGATCCTGCGCCTGCTAGTTCTTATTTTTTCCCCTCGGCTTCTTATTTTTCACGTCTGATTTGGGTGCTGAGCTTTATTAGTGGGTTTTATTTCCCTTTAACCCCCCCCACAGGGCTTATTGCTGGTGACACAGCTAATATCCCCATGAGCTGCGCCGGACGTAGCAGGAACTCCGCTCACTCCTTGCAATCCTGCATTAATCCCTGCTTTCTACAGCCACCCTCCGGCCGCAGTTTGCTTCCCCTGGCTGCGGCCAAAGTGTTAAAAAAAATCACCTCGCAAATAAATTGCCTCTCCTAAAGCCCCGGCTATCGCTGCCTGCATTCCCTGCTGTCGTTTTGTCGCTGGAGAGGTGGGAACGTCAGATAAGCTCCGTGTTGCTCTTCCCCGCGAGGTTCTGGATGCCAACGCCGGCCTCCTGCCCCGTCGCCGCTTCCAGGAAAACCATCGCCCGGCCCCTTCGCGAGGGCGTTTCTCTGAGCGCTCATAAAAACAACAACAACCCCGTCGCTTCGGCCATGGCCGCGGGAAACGCCGTGGAAAATCTCCAGGAGGAAACCACCTGCGCCATCTGCCTGGATTTCTTCCACGACCCTGTCATGCTCCTGAGTTGCGGCCACAATTTTTGCCGTGGCTGCCTCGACCGTTGTTCTGGGGATGCCGCCGGGGCCGGTTCCTGCCCCCAATGCCGTTTACCTTTCCCCCGCGGTGGCTTCCGTCCCAACCGGCAACTGGCCAACGTGGTGGTGGCCGTCCGGGAGCTGGCAATGCCGGTGGCGGAGGAGCTTTGCCGGCGGCACCGCCGACCCCTCACCCTTTTTTGTCACCGGGATGGGATCCTCCTCTGCACCGCCTGCGCCGAGCATCACGCCCACCCCGCCGCGCCCCTCGAAGAGGCCGCTCGCGAGTACAGGGTGAGCGGAACCCCGGCTCAAACACCCCCAGGGGACGCTAAAAGCCCAATTTGCCCTTAAAACTCAGCCCCAAAATACGTATTTTTAGACGGGAAACAGCTTTTCCCCGGGGCGGGGCGGGGGGGAGGAACAACAGTATGACCTTCCAAAAATCAAAATTGAGCTGAAACGCTGCAGTTTGCTGAGTCTTAAGTATGTAACGGGGTGGGGGGCGGCAGTTTGGGGACCAAAGCTCTAAATATCGGTGATTTAAAAACCTCCTGCACCTGCACTGTGGAGGGTTCCTGCTCCACTTCCCGGTGGGGAGGGGAAACAGGGGTCCCCAAAGGGGGTACAGACCTGGCTGAGGGTGCCAGGAGGGGGGGGGGGAAAGGGGGGCTGGGGTGTTTAAGGGGCTGGTGAGGAGTTTTTAGGGAGGTCTTGGAGAGATGGGGTGTCCCAGCCTGGCTGGGAGCCCCGTAGTGGCCGTATATCGCTATATATTTATACATCTAGACAGGCGGTGTGCAGGTATACATAAAGCCTAGCTATAAACCCAATTATAACGTGGATACACATTCGCATCTCGGCTTCAGCGCGGCTGGAGAGGAGGAGGAGGATGGGGCCACCCACGCTGACCGTATCCTGGGTGCTTTAGGGGTGTCGGCCCCCCCTCTCCAAGAGCCAAACCCCCTTTTCCCGGTTGCAGGAGCAGTTCAAAGCTTCCCTAAAAGTCCTGCAAGAGGAGGACGAGCGACTCGCTGGGCTGGCAGCGGCAGCGGAGGAGACGAGACGGGAGATGCTGGTGGGCGCTCCTGCCATCGGGGTGCACTGTGGGGGCCACACTGCTTCATCCCCCCTCCAGCATCCTCCTCCTCCTCCTCTCCCTTCCTCCCCCAGACTCGAGTCGATGCCGAGAAGCAGAAGCTGCTGGCGGTGCTGGAAGGGCTTCGGCGGGTGTTGGGAGAGCAGGAATCGCGGTTCTTGACCCGTCTGGGTCGCCTACGCCGCAGGCTGGAGGAGCAGCGACGCGGGGAAGCCTCCGAACTGGCCCGGCTCCGGCAACGCCGCAGCGAGCTCCAGGCCAAGTGCCGGCAACCGGACGGTGACCTGCTGCAGGTGAGCCAAATCCTTCCCCCAATCCCTCTGTTTTCCCCCTCTTTGGCTTTTATTCCCAGGCAAACAGCCCTGAACGTCTCTCTCCCTTCCTCTCCAGGATGCCCAAATCACCCTGAGCAGGTACCGGGGCCAAAAACGTCACCAGGAACACCGTTTTGGGGCCAAAATCCTCTGTTTTGGGGGTCTCCTCCTCACCCTGCATCCTTTTCCCCCGGGGTTTTTGCTTTTGAGCTGGGGGGGACAACGGTTAATCCCAAGCTTGGTGGTGATGGGGATCTCCCATCACGTCTTGCAGGAGCTGCAGCCTTTCCTGGGGAAATAAAGCCTGGAGGGAGGTGCTTTCCCCATGGTATTCCAGCACGGGGAAGGGAAATTTGGGGATTCCTTGGCATTAAACACCCCAATTTGCCCCCCCCGAGGTGCACAGAGTGGAGGGCGCAGCCATCACAGCCGCCGATGCCAGAGCTGGAAGCAGAGTTTGAGGAGTTTGTCCTGAAAACCAGCATGCTGGCAGAGACAATGATGCAGTTTAAAGGTGTTTGGAGGGGGAAAATTGGCAAAAAAGGGGATTTCATAAGCAGAAACGGGAGCCTGGAGCGGGGGGGGGGGGGGGGGGGGGGGGGGGGGGGGCCAGAGACTCCCAGTGTTGGCAAAGTTTGGCTGGAAGGTCCAAGCATTGCAAATGCCCATTTAATTAAAAAAAAAAAAAAAATTCAGGGATTTATCCCCTTTAGAGCAGCCTTAGTGGGTGGAAAGCTGCAGAGGGCTGCTGGCTGTTAATTTGCACCCAAATTAAGACACTAATTAGGTGCGGGGGGGAGGGGCTTTGAGTCTCCCACCTCTGGCGGTTTCGCCCTTCCCACACGATGGGGAACGGGGGGGGGGGGGGGACACGGGGCAGCCCCAGGGCCGGATCCCCCGGTACAAATCTCCGGGGTCACCTTCTTTTTCCAGACATCTTGGGGTGCTCGTTAGAGGAAGACTCGGGGGGATACCGGAGAGGTGAGTGGGGCCGCGGGGATGATGTTTGGGTTCAGCGCCTGGGGCTGCTGCTCAGATTCAGCATCTCCAGCTGGGGCTGAGCCACAAAATCTGGAGCTGACGCCCTGGTGCAACACCCCGGGCAGATGCCGAGGTGCAATATTTCGAGCTGACGCTCTTTTGCGACGCCCAGGACCGACGCTCGATGCACTGAACCCTGCTAACACCCCTCTCCCCCCCCCCCGCCTCCAGCAACCGTGACGCTGGACCCGGCCACAGCTCACCCCCAAATCTTGGTGTCAGCAGACGGTCGGACCGCAGGACGCCGGGAATCGCCCCCGGCTCCTCTTCCTTCGGGAACCGAACGTTTCGAGTCTCTCCGCTGCGTTTTGGGTCGGCAGGGCTTCGCGGGGGGCCGGCACCGCTGGGCCGTGGAGGTTCGTCCCGGTCCCGACTGGGCGCTGGGGGTGGCTCGGGAATTCGTCTCCCGTAAGGGTTGCTTCGGTCTCAGCCCCGAACGAGGGGTTTGGGCCGTGGGGCAGTGGTTGGGGAAGTTACGGGCTCTCACCTGGCCCAGCCCCACGTCTCTGCCCCACAGCCGCGTGCCCCGACGCATCGAGGTGGCTTTGGATTACGCCGGAGGGCGGGTGGCTTTTCGCGACGCCGACAGCGAGACCGAAATCTTCGCTTTTCCCCCGGCCGTTTTTGCTGGCGAACGACTCCGGCCGCTGCTCTGGCTGGGCGAGGGGCCGGCTCTGCTCACCCTCTGCCCCTGAACCCCCAAAAACCAGACCCTGAACCCCCCAAACCCAAACCTTTCCACCACCCCAACAAACCTCCCGCTCAATAAACAGCCCCAACACCCCCCCCAGCCCCGTTTGCTTTTCCTTTTAACACCCACCGTAGCAAAATTCATCACATTTCACCGCCCCGCTCCTCACCAGGTTTGCACAGACTCAAAATTCCCCTTAAATATCACTTTTGCAGCTCTGCTGGGCAGTTCTCTGGTAAAAAATAAGCCTGGAAAAGGGAAAAAACCCACAGAAATATCTTGTTTTCCACCACTCACCCTAAACCCCCCCTCTCAAAGTAAAACCCACCCTGAATGCACATTTATTCACCCATTTAATTATTATTATTATTTTTCAAAGAGAAAGAAATCACACATGGGCCCAGAGCAGGATTTTGCACACTGGGGAGAAGAGCCACACTCAAGAGGTTGGGGGTTTTTTTTTTTTGGCCAATTTAATACTTTTTGTTGGGTTTTTCCTCCCCATCACACTGTGTATGAGAAAAATACCCTCCATAGAAGAACAGTGATTTTTGTTTCCCCAACTGTTCGTCAATGGAAAAAAGACCCAGAAAAACAGGGAGAACCCCCCTAAAAAAAATATAAGGGAGCTCAATTTGAGGAAGAAAAGGGGTTTTGCTGGTAGATGCCTCATAGGAAGGTTTTGCAAGGGGAGAAGTCTCTGCTTAAGATTTGCAGAGAAATTAGGGGAAATGGGATAAAACCACTCGTTGCACCTCCCGGGATCGCTCTGGCTGGGGCCTCCCTGAGGCTTCGCAATCGCTGCTGGGACGTGAGCAGGGACAGAGGCCACAGATGGGATTTTATCCCCCATTTCACCACCTACAAGCGAATAGAAATGGAAAAAAAAAAAAAATAAACAAAACCAGCATCTTGAGACAGCAGGAGGCCGTTATTAGGGTTAAACCACGTAATAAAGTGCTGTTATCAGGCAGCACAGGCAGGACCGGGCAGGTCTCTGCCTCTTACAGCCAAATTGCTCCACCTCCGCCGCCAGACTTGCCTCCCCGTGTCAGCAGAGACTCTCAACGTCAGCCCGAGGAAGAGGAGAAACCGCCAGGAAAGGCGTCGGGGAGGGCGGCTGCTTTTATCTTCAGGGCCCTGACTGGGCAGCAGCGACTTTAAATAAGGCCCCTGACAAACCCACGACATCGCAGATCACCACTAAACCCAAATTACAACCTGGCTACGTTCGTAATTAGCCATTTCCCCGCTTGGTTTATGGCAAGGTTTACTTCGCCCTCAGAACACAAGAGCTTGTTACAGCACAAGGTCTGGCGATGCTTCGTGTTGAGAGTGTAAATCAAAGCGTTTCTTCAGAGTCCTGCTCCAACGAGCTTCCAATGCTCCATTTCTTCTGCTTTTCATCTGAAAAGCTTTTTACAGTTTAACTTGAAAGTCCATGCAAAAAAATAAAAGCATAAACAAAAAAAAAAGTAATCCGCCTTTCCGCGTAGCTCAGCAGGCCCAGAGCCAGCTCTCAGTTGCTGGGGCGGGAACTCAGCGTCTTTTTACTCGAAGGCACCTCACAAGACTCACATCAGCCGTTCGGACAGCGGATCGCTTGGCGTGGAGGGCGCACAGCCCCCATTCCTCAAGCAGAGCCAGCAGATGTGCCTCGCAGCCCTCCCGCAGAGCCGCCACGGCAGCCGCCTGCACCCCAAAACCCTCCCAGGTGACGGAGAAACCTCGCACCAGCCCACAAAAAGAGGCCACTGGGAGCAGCTTAAGGTGTTTTTTCCTCGAGAGACGGAGCTTTTGCCACAGGGTTGGAGCCCGGGGAGGAGGCGGGCGCGTTTTGGGGGGGTTTGAGGCTGGAGAAGGAGCATTTTGGGGAGGTTTTTTACCAGCCGCCGCTTGCTTCGCCCGCGCCATCCCGCCCGCACTGCTCCCGCCAACCCCCGCGCCCCGCCTTCTAGAAGTACCCGGCGCGTTCTGATTGGCTGCTTTCCCACTCCACCGCAGCGTCCCATTGGCTGTTTCCTCCCCGCGCTGCGCTCCATAACCCTCCTCAGTGCGGACCTGAGTGAGGACTGCACAGCCGGGCGAAGGGCAGCGGCCGGGGAGGGACGGACCTGAGTGAGGACTGCGGTTCCCCTGCGGGGGGGGCGGGGGCGTTAAACTTCCCCCCCCCCCGCTCCTCAGTGGGGCCCGCTCTAAGTGCGAAAAGGCGGATTTTGGGGACGGGTTTGCAACTATTCGGGTAAATAATCGACGGGTGTTTAGAAAAACGGGGCTCGAAAGGTTCTTTTTTAAATCACCGGCTTGTTATACCAACAAGACACCAATTTGGGCATATTTTGCCCCAAAATCCAGCTCCAGTGCAAACTGGGGAGGGGGGTGTCAGGGCATTTAATTCTCTGATTTTGGGGAGGTTTGTTTCTTTTGGGGCATTTTCTCTGAGGGAGCAGCCAGTGTGCTGGGAAATGGGGATTTTCAGCCTCAAAACGGTGCCCGCAGGGGGGGAAAAAAAAAAAAAAAAAAACAAATTGAGGAGGAATTGTTAATATAAGCAGCTCTGCGCTGCTGCCTCGAGGTAAAAATGGTGATAAACCCCCTTTTTTGAGGGGCAAACTGTTCCCTTTTTAAGTGAAAAATAAGACAACTTTGTGTTCTTAGCACCAGTGGTGGAGGTGGGGAGGAAACAGCTCCAAAAATATCCCTAAAACCATCTGGATTTACCCCAAATCCTGCTTGGGAGGTGGGGGCAAAAATCCCTCCCAGTGTCGCCAGTCTGCCCAGTCTCCCCCTCCCGGCCTTATCCCCCTCTTCTTATCCCAATTTATTGGGATAATTTCATCTCATCATTTCGTTTCTTCCATTTCATAACTTCCCCCGCTCTGAAAAGAGGCTTTTTTCTCCCCAAAACAAACCTGAGCAGGATGTTCCCCTCCCCCAAACCCCTCACTGCCCACAACTCCCCAAAAAAGCCGCATCTGAGGGTTTATTTAAGCTAAAAAGGGGCGCTTTTTTTAACACAAAATAGGCTTTTTAGCAGCAGAAATTACGACCCTCCCGGTGCTCCAAGCCTGGAACATACGGGGCAGAACATATAGACCAGCAAGCGGGCTGTGATATAGGGCACAACTCCAGCGAGGGGAGCGTACGGACCATGATATAGCGCCTGGATATAACACCCAGACCCTATAGCCCAATACAGGGACAAGACCACATAGCCCAGACCGTATAGCCCCATATAGCATAGCATATAGAGAGAGAGAGAACATATAGGGCCCAGAGCGTACAGCAACGTATAGGGACTGGAGCACAGACCCTTATCCAGGTCCTAAACCCCACAGCCCAACGTAGGGCCTGGAATACAGGGCCGAGACCATAGAGGAACCAGGGCATGTAGGTCTGTATAGATCCACAGAGGTCCGTATAGACACATATAGGTCTGTATAGACACATATAGATCTGTATAGACCCCTATAGGTCAGTTTATGGCCCGTAGTGCCCAGAGCACGGAGCTGAATATAGGGACAAGGCCCTATAGAGCAATATAGGGCCGGATGGAGCCGGTAGCTGTGGTGAGCGGTAGCAAAAGAAATCTGAATTTTGGGGGTTTTTTTTAGGTTTGGTTGGTGTTGGGGTTTTTGGGGGTTTTTTTGCCTTTTATTCTGGAAAATAATTTCTCCGCTTGGAGCCGCCATCGCACAGAATTTCCCCCATTGCAGCACCGGGCGAGCAGCGCTTTGGCGCGTGTCAAATCCTCCTCGCTAAAGACACACCAAAAAAAAAAAAAAACCCCAACCCACCCAAAAAAAAAAAAAAATGTAAAAGGAGGAAAACAAACCCACCCAAAAAAAAAATACAACGAGCGGAACGACGGCGCCCGCTAACTCCAGCTGGGATCATAACCCGTCCAGTCCGAAGGAGGGGCGAGATAAACGCGACGTCCCCGATAAACGAAGCTGACGATACCGCGATAACCGGCGCGGGGGACGCCGGATTTGAGGTCGTCCATCAGCCCCAGGGCTTTGGCGAAGGCTTTGAAGGAATCGCGGCCGCTGTACTGCAGGCGGACGGCACCGAGCTCCCGTCGTCGGTTCCCTTGGAGCTCCTCCACCCTCACCTCCGGCGCGGCGTAAACCTTGTGGAGAAAAGAACGTTCGTACTCTTCCTTTTTGAGGTAAGAAAGATCCAGTTGGGTAAAAGGCACGAAACGGTCGTTAAGTTTGATAAATTTTAAATATTGATCAAAAAATTGCCCGTGGCTCACTCCTTTACGACCGAACGTCATCGTACGGGAGACTTCGGGGCGGACGCAGGAACGATCTCGGCGTTGTTCGGGTTGGCGCATCCAATCGTCCCAAAAAGCTCGCGGCCATTTGGGTTCGAGTTCATCCCAAAGTTCGGCTAAAAGCAACCAACCGAGACCGGGAAAAAAATCAGTCCGGTAAAGTAATTCCGCTTGTCCGACGTCCACCATTTGCTCTTTCCCGTTATCGTTCCAAGCGGAGACGCACCAGAGGCTGCGATCGGCGAGGAGGAGTGGGAACGCCGCTTGGAAATACTCGAAAAAATCCGGAGCAACTTCTAAATCGTCCTCTACCACGATGGCAGCGCGGTAACGGAAGGTCCGAAAAACTTGTCCTAACGCCCAACGATAATGCCGAGCGATTTTATAATAACCTTGGAATTTACGGTGTTCTGCCGGCACCGGGATATCGCTGAGATCCGGCTGTCGGATGTGAGCCACGGCGTCACCGTAAGAAGCGATGACACGAGCCGTTTCGGCGTGACCGCAATCCTGGCTAACGATGACGGGGAAACGTTGAGCCGAAGGTCGGTAACGTAAGAGTTTATCCAAACACCGCCGGACGGTGCTGCGGTCGCAAGCCATCACCAACACCGGTAAAACGGTGCCGGCGGGATTGGTGAGTTGCGGTGGTGCCGGGGAGGGCGGCGGGGGGGGTTTGGGGGTGATTCCAACCCCGCGGTGTCGCCCCCACAACCCGCTGTAGCGGTGAATTTGGCGCAGGAGTTCTTTTTGCCGTTCCAGTTCGGTTTCGGCATCTTGCGCCAAGCGAATCACTTCCGCCGTCAGTCGGTCGCCTTCGCCGGAGAAGGATGAGGAGGGCGGGCGGCTCCAGAGGAAGAGGAGGAGGAGGCCGTTCCAGGCGATGAAGAGCGCCGCCCCCCACAACACCAGGCTGCTCTTCTTCAGCATCCTTCAGCGCTCACTCCCACGCCATGGACCTGGTGTGGGGGGGGGGGGAACGCAGGAGGAGGGGGGGTTAAAAACAGAGGGGACCCCCCCTTGTACCCCCAAACCAGTCTGGAGGGGGACAGGGACGCCCCACGGTTGTGTCACCCCAAAACACTCGGTGAAACCCTGCCCCTCCCCCCAAAACAGAGGAACACACCCCACCCCCCCCCTTCCTCCTCGGGGAGGGGAAGCGAAACCGCGCGGCCCCGGAGCCTCCTACCAGAAACGTGGCACCGCCGAGATATTAAAAAATAAAACAAACATTAGAAAAGGGGGGAGAAAAGCGCAAATTATAAACCTCAAGCCCAAATCTCGGTGCGGGGAGGAGGGGGCAGAGTCCACTCCTGTTAAACGTTAACCCGGGGACCGGCTCTGGTGAGGATTTGCTTGGGGGGGGAGGAGGGGGGTGGTGGGGAGAGCGGGGGCAGTTTCTGTCCCAAAAATGGGGATAAATAAAATCAAATGTCAAATTTGAACACTAAAATTCTCACAAATTCCTGGGTTTAGCGAGTTTTTACTCACCCGGAGCCCGGCCCGACTCCCGCCAGCAGAGACAAGTTGTCAGCAAGGGCAGGAAAGGGGAGGAGGGGGGGAAAGGGGAATTAAAAGAAAACAGAAGAAAAAAAAGTAAGGAAGAGGGGAAAAAATACCCCAAGCACACAGAGAAAATAAAGAAAGAGAGGAAAAAAAGGCGATTGCTTAACTCCGGCAGGGAGCAGCTCAAGGGTTAATGCTGCCACGGGCCACGTTGGCGGGCGGAAAAAGGGAATTAAAAGGAAAAAAAACACCCGGAAAACGGATATTTAAAAGAAAAAAGAAGGGGTGTAGAGCAGTAGGAGGGGAGTGAGCCCGGCAGCACCCTGTTTTCCCCCCAAGGGGAAGGGTGAAAGAGCCAGTAACCAAGAATTCCCCCTTCCTGGCCCCAAAATGCTGGTCTGGCCCTGGAAAAACTGCTGGAGAGAAGGAAAAAGGGGAAAAAATAAAGGAGAAAAAAGTCAATTTAAGGGATTTCGTGCTTCCTAGCTGGGTCCCTGCAGAGGGAGACGCTGGGGTTAAGCTGTACCTGCGGGGCCAAAAGTGGCTCAGCCTCGTGGCAGCCCAAACCACCAGTGTCCTGGCCCAGAATTGGGGGGGTTTAGCCCCAAACCGAGGGGGTTTCAGCCCAAACCGAGGGGGTTTCAGCCCCAGTTTTACCCAGTGTTTCTCGGCGGCGAGGCGCAAGCCGGCGGTGAGGCGCTGAGTAAGCAGAGCTGGGGATTTTCCCTGCCCTCGGCTTTGCTCCGGGGGAGACTCCGAGCAACAGATAATTACATCAAATTAAATCCTCCAGCGCCCAAAAAAAACCCAAATCCAGGGAAGGGCGCAATGTCCTCCCCATTTTTTTTTTCCCCTCGGAGGTGAAACACCCCAATTCCGGAGATTCCTGAAGTTTTTTTGGGAAATTTTAAGCTCTTTTTCCTCGCCAAAGCATTCCCCAGAGACCCCAAACCCACCAGAATTCAGGCAAACATCCACCAGTTTCGTGCCACCACGCCTAAATTATTCATTAAATATTTTTTTTTTAATTAATCCAGGCTCATTTTTGCACCCTGGGGGAACGCGGCTCTGGCCTTGGCTACGCCAAAACACCCAGAACGGCCTGAGGAAGCAAGTGCTGCTTTCAGGGAACCCCCCACCCCGACTTTGCTCCTCATTTTTCCATTTTTTTTGCTTCGTTTCATCCTGGACGAGGCCAAAATAAGCCAAGATGAAGTGGCTCCATGAAAATAAACCCTCGTCTTGGGGAAAATGAACCCCTTCTCCTACAGAATTTGATGCTGAGCATCACCCCAGTGCCTCGATCCTCCTAAAAATCCAAATTTTTCCCCCTCTTTTTTTCTTTTTTTGAGAGATTTTAACCCCCTTCCAGTGGGAATTAGAGGGTGAGCGGCCAGGAAAAACATCTGCCTTTGCTCTCCGGGTGAAAATCCTCAGGGTTTACCTGGTTGCAGCTCGCTCCAGGGGGAGGGGGGTCGCTGGGGTTCCCCCCTCCCCCTCCTTTTCCAGAGCCACCTGGGAATCCCTCGGGAATCGGGGGACGAGGTCGCTGCTTCTCTCCCGTCAGAGCTTCCTCGCGGTGGGGGGCGGCAGTGTCAGGCCATGGCGGTGGCTGTGTCCGTCTGTCCATCTGTTATCTCGGGGCTCAGCATCCCCTGGCCCCCGGCCATGGTTTTTATGGGGGTGGGTATCTCCAGTGAGCTCTAAAAATGGGGAAGAAAAGCTTAAAATGCCCAAATCCTCACCCTTTTATAGAAGGAACAGCCCCTCCCACAGCTCCCCAGGGATGGGGCAGCCCCCCTAAAACCCCCAGAGAGAGGAATTCCTGCAGGGAATGGGGGGGCGACTCCTCCCAGCCCCATAGGGAAGCCCCCCTATAGGGCACAGGGAGCCCCAGCCCCTCCTGACCCCCACAGGGGACCAGGGAGCCCGCCCAGCCCCACAGCAGCCCATCCTGACACCTCTACAGGGCACACGGGAGCCCCCTCAGCCCTCCTGACACCCCTATAGGGATCAGACCCCCCCCCAGCAGCCCCCCAGCTCCTCCTGACACCCCCACAGTGCAGAGGAGCCCCTTCAGCCCTCCTGACCCCCATACGAGGATCAGGGGACACCCCCAGCGCTCCCGACACCCCCCCAGGGCTCAGAGAAGCCCCCCCAGCCCCTCCTGACACCCCCACAGGGGCCACCGAAGGCCCCTCCACCCCCCCAGGGCACAGGGCCGGCACCTCCACGGCTGTAGGCGACAGGAGGGCCCCCCCCAGCCACAAGGGACAGGGGGACACCCCCCCTCCAGGCCGCCCGCCCCCCCCCATGGGGCCGGATCCAGCCCCGGGCCCCCCCCCCCCCTCACGGTACCAGCGGCGCCTCCCGGCAGCGCCCGCCACTTCCGCTCCGCCGCACCGGAAGCGACGCCATGGCAACGGCGAGACCCCGCCCCTGACTCCTCCCCTCCCCGGCAGGCCACGCCCACCACCGTGCTAGACCACACCCCCGATGGCTCGAGGGGCCGCCCACCGCTTCGGGAGGGAGCCGCCCCCCCCGCAGCCGGGACACGCCCCCTGCCAAACCACGCCCCCTCCGCTGGACGGCCACGCCCCCTTCCTAATTTAATTAATCAATCAATTTCTGGGAGCTTCCCTAATCATTTAGTACTGGCTTAATTGATCGATCCCTGGGGGCTCCGCTAATCAATTAACGGCATCTTCATCAATCAATCAATCAGCCCATTAATTAACTCCTCGCTCCGTAAACCTGAGGGGGTGGGGCGAAAGAAGTGACGTAGAGGAAGGGGCGGGGCGGCGCAGCGCAGTCGCGCGGCTGGGCTGGAAGGTTTCCCTTTTACGCGCGCGCTCCGGCCGCTCTAGGCGCCGCGGAGGAGGTTGGACTTGTCTGCTCCGGGGGGGGGGGGGGGGGGGGGGGAGGAATGGGGGTGATGGGGGGGGTTGGGGTGTTCTTGGGGGGGCTGGGGGCAGTGGGCGTGATGGGGAGCTGGGGGGGAAGGTGGGGTATTTGGGGGGGGGGTGCTATAGGGGGGAATGGGGCGGCAGTGGGGGTGACTGGGGGGGCAGTGGGGATATTGGGGGGGTGACTGGGGGGGCAATGGGGGTGACTGGGGGGCATTGGGGGGACAGTGGGGGCATTGGGGGGGTGACTGGCGGGGCAGTGGGGGTGACTGGGGCCGGAGGAGAACGGGGGGCAGTGGGGTGAGGGGGGTGCTGGGGGCAATAGGGCTGCTGGGGGGGCGCTGGGGGGACGAGGAGCCCCTCTGACATCCAACCCCCCCCAGCCATGGAGCTGCCCCCCTCCTGCTTCCAGTCCTGCCTGGATTTCTGCCCCGAGTGCGGCTCCGTCCTGCCCCGGCCGGGCCCCCACAGCACCGTCTGCTGCCCCCGCTGCGCCTTCACCCTCCAGACCGCCGGTCAGCGGGGACGGGGGGGGGCACCGGGCCGCCTGGATCACGTCTGACACCACCCCCCCCCACGGGACCCCCTGACTTCATTTCCCCCCTCCTCCCCCAGATTTTGAGGGTAAAACCATCCGCAGCACCATCGAGTTCAACCGGCTGGACCCCACAGCGGGGCGGGGGCCGGATCCTGCACCCCACCTCGAGGGGCCCCTGGTGAGTTGGGGGGGGAACAACCCCCCTAGAATGGGGTCACCCCCTAATGTGAGGCATAAAACTCCTTGGGGCCAGGATATTTGGGGGTTCCCCCCTCCTCAGGTTGGGTTTAACCCCCCCTCCCTCCTGAGCTGGAGGGGGGATTAAGCCCCCGAGGCAGGGGGTAACCCCCACGGTTTGGGGGGGGGCCAGGTGGAGCGGCGCTGCCCCCGCTGCGGGCACGAGGGCATGGCGTACCGTACGCGGCAGATGCGCTCAGCCGACGAGGGCCAGACCGTCTTCTACACCTGCCCCCACTGCCGGTGAGGGACACCCCCCCCCCCCCCATTTTAACCCCCTCCTTTTTCCCCCCCAAGTCCTGGGGGGACCCCTCAGCCCCCCCATAACCACCCCGTCCTTTCCCCACAGGTTTCAGGAGAAGGAGGATTCGTGACGGGGTTTCCTCCCCCTCCCTGCCCCCCCCCGTGGGTAATAAAAGCTCCTGGGGTTTTTTATTTGGGGCTGTGCTTGAGGGTGTCTCAGTTGCCCCCCCAGTCCCTATCTGCCCCCCCAAACTACCCCCAGCCCCTGAATTGCCCCCTCAGACCTTATTTGCCCCCCCAAAATACTTTATCTGTCCCCCTAAACTGCCCCCGCCCCTGAATTTTCCTTCCAGGCCCAAATTGCCCCCCCCCACAGCCTCTATCTGCCCCCCCCAACCCCCGTCTGCCCCCCCAACCTGCCCCCTCTGCGCATGCGCTCTGCCCCTCGCCGCTGTACGGCGGAAGTGCAACCTCAGCGGGGGAACGTATCGTACAGCGGACCTACCGGAAGTGCCCCCTCCGCCCGCCGGAAGTAGGTGTGGGGGCGGCGGTGGGCGCTACACCGGGGCGGTGGCGGCGAGAGCGGCCCCGGTCCGGTGCTTCCCCTCCCCCCCACCCCCCCCCCCCCACACCGCAGCGGGGCCTCGGCGGTGGCCGGGACCCCTATTCCACCTTCCCCGGGGGACCGCTCCGCCCGGCTGGAACCATGGCGGAGGCGGCGGATAGCGGCAGCTGCGGCACTGCCACCGTCACTGAGACCGGGGCTGCTGAGCCGGTGAGGGCCGCTGAGGCCTATGGATGCCGGGGGGGCGGGGGGTACGGATACCGGGAGGGGGGTGTAGATATTGGGGGGGGGCTGTAAGCTCCAGGGGGGTATAGATAGTGGGGGGAGGGGGGAACAGGAGTGGGGACCGGGGCTGGGGGGGGGCGGCGGGGACGGCGTCAGGGGAGGTGACCGGGGAGGTGACCGGGCCGGTGACACCCCTGTATCCCCCCCGCCCCAGGAGAACCGCAGCCTGACCCTGAAGTTGCGCAAGCGGAAGCCGGACAAGAAGGTCGAGTGGTCGAGCGACACCGTGGACAACGAGCACCTGGGCCGACGCTCCTCCAAGTGTGAGTGGCCCTGGGGACACCCCCGGGTCCCCCCCCCCCCCGCGGACACCTGGGTCTGTCCCCTGACATCCCCCTGTAACCACCACCACCCCCCCCCCAGGCTGCTGCATCTACGAGAAGCCACGAGCATTCGGGGAGAGCTCGACGGAGAGCGAGGATGAGGACGAGGAGCCAGTGGCGAGGGCAGGGGACGAAGGCTGCGGCCACCTCCACTGCGTCCGGGGACATAAACGGGGGCGGGGGCGGCGGGCTGCGGGGGAGGCGCCGGGGGCAGGGGAGGGACCCCAGGCGCTGCCCCCCGGGCCCCCCGCCCCTATGGAGCACTGAGGAACCCCCCGGAACCCCCCAGCCCAAACATCTCCCCCCCATCACCCCGGGGGCTGATCGCCCCCAACTGTCAATGCCTGAGCCCCCCCAAATCGATGCCTGACACCCCCCTGAACTCCTGAGGACACCCCAAACTGCTGATGCCTGATGTGCCCCCCCCAATCAATACCCCCCAAATATCACTGCCTGAGCCCCCCGAAATCAATACCCCCCCAAACACCCTCTCCTTCCCCAGCCCCACCCACCCCCCAATGTTTGGGGGGGCCATTTTGGGGGTGCCCCCCCCCATGGCACCTGTGGCATTAAAGGTGGCACCGCTGCGACCACTGCCATGACGCTTGTGGGGGGAGCCGGCTTTTATTGGGGGGTGTCAGTGAGGAGGAGGAGGGGGGGGTGGCTTTTGGGGGGCTCCCCCCCCACCATCCCAGGGGGCTCCTCCTCCGGAGATGGGGGGCGCGGGGGGGCGGCGTCGGCTCGGAGCTGGGCCCCCAGGCTGTGGGGAGAGGGGGGGGTTAGTGTCACTAAAAAGGGGGGACACACACACTTTTGGGGGGGGCAGGGGAAGGGTCCCCAAGGGGGAAGGTGTCACCAGCCCAGGGTGTGTCCCCAGGGGAGGGACAAGGTGCCACCAAAACAAGTGTCACCGCCCAAAAATGTCACCCAGCCGGATCGGGCCCCACCCGGCACGTGAGCCCTGGCGCCTGGGGGGGGCGGTGGCGGGGTCACCCCGGGGTGGGGACACCCTGCGGGGGGGAACTCAGGCATCCGGGCACGTGAGGGATGGGGCACGGGGTCACAGCCAGGGCTCTGGGTGCCCCTGGCGCCCCCAAAGAGCTGCGTGCCCCCCAGCACCCCCCCAGACGTCTGAGTTTTCCCCTTAGCACCCCAAGTCCTCCCCAGATGCCTGGGTCCTCCAAAGCCCCCCAAGTCCTCCCAGTCCCCTCCCCAGATGTCTGTGTCCCCCAAATCCCCCCAGACACCTGGGTCCCCAAGTCTCCCCTGACATCTATGTCCCCCGAGTCCCCAAAATCTCCCCAGTTCCCCCTCTAATTCCCCCGGACACCTGGGTCCCCCCAGACACCCGGGTCCCCTAAGTCTCCCAAGTGCACCCAGTTCCTCTCCAGTTCCCCCTCCTTCCACCTGGGTCCCCCAGTTTCCCAGCCCCCCAAATCCCCCTGGACACCTGCGTCCCCCAACTGCCCCCAGTTCCCCCCTAGTTCCCCTTCCTTCCACCTAGGTCCCCCTGTTCCCTCCCCCCCCCAAAATCTCCCCGGACACCTGGGTCCCCCCAGCGCCCCCCCCCCAAATCCCCCCCCCCATCCCCCCCCTTATCCCCCCCCTTATCCCCCCCCCCCATCCCCCCCCTTTTTACCTGCGGCGCTGCTGCCGGCGGGGGGGGCCGGGGGTTCCCCGAGCCAGACGCTGGGCGATGCGACTCTCGACGGCCAGAGCCACGGGGGTACGGAGCCGGCGAGGGGCACAGGGCAGGCAGCACCGCGGGCAGGAGAAGGCAGCGGGGGGCTCCCCGGGACAGGCAGCGGGCAGGCAGCGGCGGCAGCAGCTGTGGTTGCAGGCAAAGAGAACGGGGTCCCGCAGCGGTTGCCCGCAGGCCGGGCACAAAGTCTCCCGTACCAAGCGGGCCAGCGGACCTCGTTCCGGTGGCCCCGAGGGGGCCATGGCGTGTGGAGGCGTGTGGGAGGCGTGTGGCAGGCGTGTGCGAGGAGGGGAGGAGGCACGGAGGACGGCCCACGCGTGGGCGATGGCGGGGAAGGGACGGGGGAATACGGGGACGGGGAGGGACATGGGGAGGGACGTAAAGGGACACGGATGGACACGGGGATGGGGAGGGACAAAAAGGGACAAGGATGGACACGGGACAGAGGTGACATGAGGACACGTGGAGGGACATAAAGGGACACGGACACACAGGACTCGGACGTGGGGACACAGATGGACACGGGGACACTTGGACAGAGGGACGCGGATGGACAGGGACACGCAGAGGGACAGAGGGAAGGACACAGAGGGACGCGAGGACACGGATGTGGGGACACACGGACAGGGGCATGGATGGACGTGGGGGGACACAGGGGGACACGGGGACGTGCAGGGACACGGACCCCAGGACGTGCACGGGGCTGGGGACACGCAGAGGGACCCGCGGACAGAGGGACCCGGCCCTGCCACACACCTGCACCCGCTGATCTGGCACCGAGCCGGATCTGGCCGCTGCCGGGAGCCCCACCCCGGCCGTGGCGACACCGGGGACGCGGCTCCCGGGGGTGCCGGTGAGCCGGGCCACGGCAGAGCCGACGGCAAAGAGCGACAGCCTGGTGGTGCCGGAGAGCCAAATCCCGGTGGTGCCGGATGCCAGAGCGCCAAACCCCACCTGTGCTGGAGCACCGGATGCTGGAGGTGCCAGAGCCAAATCCCGTCTGTGCCACGGCTCCGGACCCCGGCGGCAGTGCCAGATGTCGGGGAGCCAAACCCGGTGGTGCCGGAGCGCCAGATGCTGGCGGTGCTGCATGTCCAAGCGCCAAATGCTGGTGGTGCCGGATTGCCAAACCTTGGCAGTGCTGGATTTCGGAGAGCCAAATCCCAGCCGTGCCGCATCGCCGGATCCCGGTGGTGCCAGATGTCAGAGCGCCAAACCCCAGAGCTGCTGGATCACCGGATCCCGGTGGTGCCAGACGTCGGAGAGCCAAACCCCAGCAGTGCCGGATATCAGAGCGCCAAACCCCGGCAGCGCCAGACCCCGAAGCTACCAAATACCACGAAGCCAAACCCCGCCGGCGCCGCTTCCCCCCTCACTCCCAATCCGTAGGCGAACGGATAACGAGAGGCGCCGCGTTTTTCCTGCCGGCGCGGATCCCGGGATAAAAAAGCGGCCAAATCTTTTCGGTGAAAGTATCGGTGAAGGTGTAAATGTGGGAGCGATCGGTGACGTTATAAAAAGCCACTTTCCCGGCTTCGTAGTCCACGAAGACCCCGACCCGTTTGGGTTTCACCCTCACCGTCAGCGGCGTGAAGGGGGTGGTGGTGGCCGCGTACTTATCGCCGTTCCAGAGCCGTACCCGCCAATATCCCGTCTCCGGTAACGGCGTTAATTCCCCTTTTCGACTCACCGAATCCTTACAAACGCCGAGAGCCCAGTGGGTTTTATCGCCGACTTCCACCTCCCAGTAATGACGACCGGAGGTAAAACCCTGCGTCGCCAAAACGCAGGGGTAGATGGTGAAACGTCGCGGGGTATCGGGTAAATCCCGGGGTCGAACTTCCACGAAACGAACGCTTTTCCGATCTTCCGATAAAACCAGGTTGGGATGAGCCGTGTCGGGATCCAGCGTCACTTCGCCTGGATGGCAACGCCGAAAGGAAAGGGGGGGATTTAAGGTGGGGAGCACGGTGAGGGGGGGATCCCGGCTGCGGCGCGATGTGGTAGGGGGGTTCCTCACCGATGAGGCGCCGGGTGATTTTCCGGAGGGTGAAATATTGCCGGGGAAAACTGCAGAAGTTTTTTTCCAGCTCGATGGGGACGGATGCCGGTTCTTCCACTGGTGTCGTCGCCGCTTCACACCTGCCGGCAGCCCCCAGGGGGGAAGGTGGGACGCGCCGGCCGACGCATCCCCAAATCCCGAATTTCTGCCCCAAAAATGGGAGTCTGGAGAACAGCAGAGGTCACCTGCGCGGTTCTTACCTGGCCAGGGTGTCCTTGATGTCCTGAAATGGGGGAAAGCAGGGAAAAGGGAGGGGGGAAGCAGGAAGAAGGGGGGTTAGGGGTGCCAGAAGTCGATCTCTGGGGCGGGACTGGTCCCACCCGCGGGGATCCCAGCACCGATCCCTGGCTCTGACCCGGTCCCCAGCACGGATTCCCTCCCCGGGGGGTGATCCAGCCCCCAAACCCGATCCCTTTCCCGACGATCCCATCCCCCAAAAAGCAATCCTGTCCCCTGGGGTGATCCCGTCCCCAAAACCGACCCCGTTGGCAGTGACGATCCCACCTTGAGCATCTCGGCGCCCGACTGCAGACACTTCTCCTCCAGCTCGGCCACGAGGGCGGCCAGGACCCGGCGCTGCTCCCCGAGCTGAGCCAGGTTGGCCTGAAGCCGCTGCAGGATCTCGCGCTCTTCCTCCTCCAACCGTCGCAGCAGCAGCCGCTCCTCTTCCTCCAGCAGCTGGTGAAGCTCCTCAAATTCCCGGGCGATGCGTTCCCGACGCAGAGCCACCTTCCTCTGCCGGGATGGGAAAAGACACCGGTGAGCGCCGGGAGTTGCCGGGATCTTCCCGGTTTCCCCCAACACCATCAACCTGCCTTCAACTCGCTCGGTTTTTTCTCCTCCCGCGCTCGGCAGCCGGCGACAGCTTCCAGCTTCCGCTCCAGCGGCTCCAGGCAGCGCTGCAGCTTCTCCTGCCGGGGGAAAAAAAGGAGGGTGGTGACAGGATGGGACCCCCCATCCCAAATCCTTCACCCTCAAATTCCTCTGCTGTCGAGGCTGGAGATGGGGACGGGGATGAGCTACGGAAAAAATCCTCTCCCTGGATGGTCTTAGGGAAGAATTTGGGGGTGAAAATGGAGAAAAGGATGAGCCGATGGCCGAACTCCTCTGTAAATGGTCTCAGGGAGATAGAAAATGGAGACAGGGACAGGATGGTGCCCAAATTCCCTCCACAAGTGGTCTCAGGGAGAGAGTTTGGGGCTAAATCTCACCATCAGGGGCTGTGAAACAGGGATGAAGATAAGCCAGGGCCAAAATCCTTCCAAAAAAAGACTCGGGGAGAAGTTTTGGGGCTGAAAACGGAGATGGGGCTGAGCCACGGACAAATTTTCTCTGCAAAGAGCCTCAGGGAGAGAGTTTTGGGGCTGAAAACAGAGATAAGGGCAGGATAGTGCCCAAATTCCCTCCACTCTCAGCAGGAGAGTTTGGGGCAAAATCCCATCACCAGGGGCTGGAAAGAGTTGGGGATCAGTCCACAGCCAAATTCCCTCCAGAAACACCCTCAGGGAGACATTTTGGGGCTGAATCTCACTGGAAACGGGGAGAGGCCACAGCTGAAACCCGCCCCAGGATGATCTTGGGGAAGAATTTGGGGCTGAAAACAGAGACAGAGACTCATCAGAGCCAAACTCCCTCCCCAAACAGCCTCAGGGAGCAAATTTGGGGCTAAAAATAAGAATCCGGGATGTGTTCCCCCCCACCCCCGCCAACAATTTCACCCCAAAAAGGTTTCAGTTCCCCCCAAACCTTGTACTCGAGAGCCGCATCGTCGAGGGGGACGAGGACGTGGGCGCGATGCGCGTGGGAGATCTCGCAGAGCAGACAAACGGGAGCTTGATCGTCGCGACAAAAACGAGCCAGAACTTGACCGTGAGCTTGGCAAAGGCTTTCCTCCCTGGTTTTCCTTTTAGCTCCGCGAAGTTGCCGAGCGGCTTCTACCATGTTGCCGAGTTGGCGGTTGGGTCGAAGAGCACGATGGCGGGAAGTTTTACGACAGACGGGGCAGGGAAAATCGCGCGCCAACTCGGCCCACCAGCGGGTGATGCAACGACGGCAAAAATTGTGACCGCACTCGATGATGACGGGATCTTGGAGATATTCCAGGCAGACGGAACAACTCGCTTCCACCCGTAACGTCTCCAGGGGGTCGGTCCCCGACATGGCGGCGACGCCGTTGACCCCCCTAAAGATTTGGGGGGGCTGACGATGACGGCTGAGCTCAGGTTTGGGAGGGTTTGAAGAGGGTTTTTTTGGGGAAAAGAGCTTAAACCTGTTGAGGCGGCGAGCGGGTTTAGTAGGAATGTAACATCCGAGGTGCGGCGATGCAGGTTCAAAGCGGTTTCGAGGAGAAAACAGCTCAATTCTGTCAAGATGATGATGTCATTTCGGCAGGAAGCGATGCTGAGGGGATGACGTGGGGTTTAAAGCAGTTTTGGGGAGAAAACAGCTCAGTTTTGTCAAGATGATGATGCGGTTTTGGTAGGAAGCGACGCCAAGGTGTTTGAAGGGGTTTTGGGGAGAAAGCAGCTGAATTCGGTCAAGGTGGTGATGCCATTGTGGTGCAAAGCGACGCGGAGGGGATGGCGCAGGTTTGGAGCGGTTTTGGGGAGAAAACAGGTTAAATCTGTGAACGCGATGACGTAGGTTCAGTGTAAAGCAGTATCAAGGTGGCAGCATGGTTTCGGGGAGAAAAAAGCTCAATTCCATCAAAACGATGATGTCACGTTGGCAGGAAGCAATGCCGAGGTGCCGGTGCCGTTTCTGAGAGCTTTTTTTTTTGGGGGGGGGAAACAGCTGAATTCAGTTAAAACAATAACGCGCTGGTGACAGTGGGAGGCGTTGCCATGGAGACGGGGCCGTTTCCAGGCCTTTTGGGGCGCAGCAGGAGGCCCTATATGGGTCCCCCTATAGAACAGGAGCCCTAAAGAGGCTGTCCCAGGGTGCCTATAGCGGAGGCGCTATAGGAAGAGCCCTTAGAGGGGGCACCCCGTAGAGAGAGGCCGTTCCGGGGCCCCTATAGGGGGAGGCCCTATAGGAGAGGGCCCTATAGGGGCGGCCCTGTCGGGGGGAGGCGGTTCAGGTCGCTATAGGGGGCCCCACAGGGGCCATCCCACAGGGAGGGGCCGTGCACGGGTTCCTATAGGTGTCACCCTATAGGGAAGGGGCGTTCCGGGGTCCCTATGGGGCGGTCTCGGCCCACTCACCGCCGCAGCGCCGGGCCCAGCGCCGGAAGTGACGTCTTCTCCCAAGGCCGGAAGCGACAATACGCAACGACGCGCCTTCCAGTACTGGCTGACACCCCCCCTCCCGTATTTGATAAAGCGGAGAAAGCCCCGCCCCCTAGAAGCGGATACAGCCAATGGGGCGCGCCGGTCCCGCCCACTCCGTGGGGGCGCGGCCAATCGGGACAAAGATGGCGGCGCCGGTCCGGGACCGCGAGGCGCTGCAGCGGCTCAACTTCCTCTTCCAGGTGGGGCGGGGGGGATATAGGGGGGCTATGGGGGGCTATAGGGGGCCGGGGGGCCTCTGGGGGGGCCGTAGGCGCTCTGGGGAACCCGAGGGGGCCCTATGGGGCAGGGGGGTGGGTTATGGGGGCCGAGGGGGAGGCCCTGGGGCGGTCACGGAGATCCGGGGAGACTGAATGGGGCTGAGGGGGGGCACAAGAGGGGTACGGGGGGACTTAGGGGGGACCGTGTGCGGCTGGGGGGGGGTATGGGGGGGCTGCAGCTGTGCCTCCTCCCTCCCTGTTCCCTCAGGCCGCACACTGGGTGCTCCCCCACAGCCCGGCCCTGGCCCGGTTCTACTGCAGTACCCAGCGAGGGGCCGCCCGCCGCCTGGTCCTGCGCATGTGAGCTACGGGGGGCTGAGGGGGCCACGGGGGGGGCTGCCCCACAGCGGGGGGGGTGGGCTCAGGGAGGTGCCGACCCCTCCCGTGTGCCTGTGTCCCCCCCCCCCCCAGGGCCCCCTCGGTGAAACGCACCGTGTGCCGCCGCTGCTGCTCCCTGCTGCTGCCCGGGTCCGGGGGCTGCCTGCGCCTGCGGGGTGGGTCTGGGGACAACGTGGGGGGTGGGGGGACACGGACAAAGGGACACCTGGGGGGGCCCCTCCAGACCCCTGGGGCCACCCTGGAGGGGTGGGGGGTGGTGCTGTGGGAGGGGCTCAGCATTGGTCCCGCCCACAGGGGGAGGGCAGCCCCGCATCGTCCTGCGGTGCCGGAGCTGTGGCCGCAGCCGCCACTACCTCTGCCAGCAGGAGCTCCGCCCCCTCGGCCAGACCCCGCCCACCGGTCAGTGCAGGGGTGGGGCCTAGAGGGAAGGGGGTGGGAGCAACAGCCTCAGCCCAGGCTCATTGGGTGGAGCTACTTCTGGGGCGTGGCTAAACCTAAATAATGGCAATGGGTGGAGCCAAGAATAGGGTGGGGCTATCAGGGCAGTGACATCACTTCTCCAGGCCCCGCCCCAGAGGACAGCCCGGTATAAACCCTACCTAGCAACAGAGCGGTGACACGACCTCCGATTCGTCCCCGTGGAAGCCGCCTCTAACCAATTGGAAAACACCAGCTGCAGAAATAAACCTTTTATTCCATACATGGTATTAGTGTTGACCTCTGATTGGCTGTGCCCCGGGAGGCGGAGCTAACACTCATCCTCTCCCAGCAGAGCAAAGGGATTGGAGGCGGTGCTGCCAGGGGGCGTGGCCTCTCCAGGCTCCACCTCTTCACCACTGTCACACTCCTCCTCCTCCGAGGTTGACCCCTCCCCCGGGGGGGCGGAGCCATGGACACCCGGGTCCCCCCTCTCCTGCAGGGCCGCCAGCGCCGCCGTCTCGGGGTGCTGTTCCCACAAATCTGGGGGGACGGGGTGGGGGAGTGTGAGGGGACCAGGCATCCGGGAAAGCCCCCCCAGGAAGGGCCCAGCATCCCCGAGGGTGAGGGGTAGGGGGGAAACGCGGGCTCACCCTTCTGGGCGGCGTAGCCAGGCGGGCGCAGGCAGAGGCGGAGTCGGCCTTCGGCTGCCAGCCGCAGGATGCTGTTGGCCGCGCGGTAGACGTCGTTACGAGCTGCCTTTGCTGTCTTGTACCCTCGTTTCTCTGCCCAGGCTGAGAAAAATGCACAAAAAAACCCCCCATTAATAACTAAGAAACAAACCTAATTTGGGGGTAATTCGCCCCAAAAGCGGCGTACCTTCGCAAAGATCCCAAGCAGTCCAACCAGTGGCGGCACTGGGGGGGCGCAGTTGGAGGAGAGGCGGCAACGGGAGGCGGGCAGCCAGGTACCCCACAGCTGAGTAGGGCTCCTGCAGCTGCGAGATGGGGTAGACGCCCGCCAGCACCTGGAGAGGGGACACAGGCAGGGCTCAGCGGGGCAGGGGGTGCTCTGTGAGAGGTGGGGAGGGAGCCGGGACCCACCTGGAGAGCCGGAGGGGCACGGGAGGGGAACACAAGGCCGGGACAGTCACAGAGGCGGACGGTGGGGGTGAGGAAATGGGTCTGGAAGTAGCGGGTGCGGCCGGGGGCACGGGAGACGCTGACGGCGCTACGTCCCACCAGCGCGTTCAGCACCGAGGACTTGCCCGCGTTCGGCAGGCCTGTGGGGAGGGGGAGGCTTGGGACACGCCCCCTCCCAGGGGCCACGCCCCCAACAGGCCACCCCACCCCCCCCCCCCAGCCTACATCCCCCTCTGCTTCGCAACCAGGGGCGGGGGCACCCCATAAGCCCCACCCCATTGCATGCTCTGCCCCAGTCTGACTCCTCCCATAAACCACATCTGGGCAAAATCCCTTTGCCCTGTGGCCACGCCCCCACCAACCCCACCCCTCCCAGTTAGGCCCCTCCCCATTAAGCCCCACCCCTCCTGGGTGGCCCCACCCCCTCAGTTCACACCCAACGTAATCCCACAGTGCCAGGCCCCGCCCCTCACCGACACAGCCCAGGGTGAGGACGCCGTGGCGGTACCGCTCCCACTGCCGGGGGGCCGCCACGGGGCCGTTGCCGTCAGCGTCGTCATCACCCGCGTCCCCGTCGTCCCCCACCTCCTCCTGCTGCTCCTCTTCCTCCTCCTCTTCCTCCCCTCGCGCCGCCGCCTCCTCCGCCCGGTCCAGCCGCGCTCGCCAGCTGCTCAGGTCCACTGCAACCCACCACGGAGCTAAGCAGGTTCCACCCCGCATGGGGAGGGGATGCGTGACCCCGCCTATACGCACACCCCCCCCAGCACCCATGGGTGCCCCCCTCCCTGCTTACCTTCTTCCCCCACGATACTCTCGCAGGCCTCCAGAAGCTGCCGAGGTCCCACAGCCCGGCTCCAGCCGCCCCCTCGCCTCTGCCGTCGCTGCAGACCTGGGGGATGAAACACGATGTGGGGGGCTGTGTGGACACCTGGGTGCCTCCCACCCCACCCTGTGCCACCCCCACCCTGACCACTCGGGTCCCTACCGGGTGCTGAGGGCTGTCGGGGGGCGGAGGTGAAGGGGACAACACGGGCGGTGGGAAAGCGGCGGCGCAGGAGGTGGCTCCAGGCGGTGGCCACAGCAGGGGAGGTCAGGTCCACTTTGTTGAGGATGAGGATCAGGCCTTTCCCCAGCTCCCGCGTCACGTGGGTGGCCAGCGCCGGCGGCACGTTCAGCGCCTGGGTGGGGAGACAACAGATGGGGGGGGGGGGGTGGGTGGGTCAGCTGCATCCCAAATTCCTGGGTCCCCCCCCCACCATGATGCCTGGGTGTCCCTCACACTCACCGGGTGCCGAGCATCAGCAATGAGGAGGATGACATCAGACATCTCCAGCACGCGCCAGAGCTGCCGCCATGTCTGGGGAGAGAGGGGGGAACACGACACAGTGACCCCCGCGGCCCCTAACCCTCCCGTCACCGTGGGCCTCCCCCCTGTGTCCCCCCTCACCTCCAGGTTGTGCTCGAAAGGGGCCACATCCCCTCCATCGTCATCGCCGTCACCGTTGGTGCCCCCCTCCTCGGCCCCGTTGTGGCGCTGGCCCTCCCGAACGGCCCTTAGGAAGGCGCTGAACACCGCTTCCTCCCGCACCCGCAGCTCCTCCGGGCTCATGGCAAAGCTCCAGGGTGGCCGACGCGGGAAGTCCAGCCCTGGCACCGGGCAGCCTGGGTCCCACCGGCCCTGGGACCCCTTCCCCCCTCCAGGGGCCACTTCCCCCCTCCACGTACCTAATTACCACCTATGAGCCCCCCTCAACCACTTTAACCCACCCCTACAAGCTAACTTACCCCTCAGTGATTAACTACACCCTCTCCTGGGGCAATCCCCCTCCCCGGGTTGTGTGCCCCCTCCCAAGTTATTTATTTCCCCACCACCACCACCACCACATTCGCCCCCTTCCCCTCACCGGGGCCATAGACGGTGTCAGGGTCCAGCTCAAGGGCGGTCTCGGGCAGCAGCTCCAGCAGCTCCTCCTGGGCCCGGCGCCGGCGTCGAGCCAAGGCTTCGGCCCGCGGCCCCCCCAGCTGCAGCCGGAACCTGCCAGATACCTCACGTAGACACCGGGGTCCCCTCACCCACACGGGGTCCCTGAACCGCACCCAGCCCTCCCCGGCCCCCTCCATCCCTCCCAGGTACCTGCCGGGGTCGTGGCGGCGGGGAGGGGGAGCCGGATCTCCCGCTTCAGCGGGGGCCACATCGCTACCACGTTCCCGGCTCTCGCTACGGCTGCCCGGGCCCGAGTCCGGCCCTGCCGGGGCATCTACGGACAGAGAACGGGGGTCAGGGGCCGACCGGCCGCCGGGGCCCTTCACCCGGCCGAGGCACCGGGGAGCCCGGCCCAGCCCCCGCTCACCGCCCCGCTTCCGTTCGCGCCGGTCGCGGAGCTGCTGCTTCTTCCGCTTCGCGCTGAACGGCCGCTTGCGGGGCATGACGGGAGTTCACGTGCCAGGGCGGGGCCAGCCGCGACCAATAGGAGCGGCGGAAGGCGGGGAGAGAGGGAGGTGAGAGGAGGAGGAGCCAATGGGAGGGAACATCACCTCAGAGCGGGGGCGGGATGAATCGGTGGGAGAGCTAATGGCAGGGAACATCGCCTAGCGGGGATGGACGAACCAGGGGAGCCAATGGAAGAACAAGTTACCCCAGAAAGGGGCGGGACGAACCGGAGAAACCAATAGAAGAAAAGATCGCCTCAGAGCATGCGGCGTGACGAACCCGCACGAGCCAATGGGAGAAAGAATCACCTCAGAAGGCGGTCAGGAGGCGGGACCCCGGATCCATCGAACCAATCGAAAGCCGCGACGGCCCGGTGCGGTGCCGTGGCGGACCGGAAGCGAGTGCTCTGCGGGGGGGGCGCTCTAGGCGAGTCTCTGTGGTTGCGCAGGCGCAGTACGCAGCGCCCGGCCATGCCGAAGGGAGCGCGGCCGGCAGCGGCTAAGCAGGAGGAATGGCGGGGGGAGAGCGAGGGACAGGGTGAGTCCGGACAGCCGGGGCCCCCCGGACGGACGGGGAGGAGCAGAGGGAGGACACCTGGGTCTCTGGGGCGGGGGAGGGAGCGGGGAGGGGGCCGGATGCCTGGATCGCCTGAAGGGATAGTGAGGCCTGTTGGGAGGAGGAGAATTGGGCCCTCTGGGGGGGATTAACCTTTTTTTTTGGGGGGGAATAGCCCTTTTGGGGGGGAATTAACCCATCTGGGGAGTCTTGGGCGCCTGAGTCCCTTGACCCTCCCCTCCCCGCCCAGACCAGCCGGTGAAGAAGGGCAAGAAGGACCGGCGGGGCAAGAAATCGGTGAGTGCGTGACCCCTGACCCCTGACCCTGACCCTGCTGGCCCTGACCTCTGCCCTTTGCCCCCAGTTCTTCGAGGAGCTGGCGGAGGAAGAGAAACCAGCGCCCGCTGAAGCCCCCACCCCCCCGGAGAAGGAGACGCAGCCCCAACAGGTTCGTTAGGGCTGTGCTAATGAGGGGGGAGGAGTCATTGGGCCAAAGGGGTGGGGCTAATGAGGGTGGGGCTGGAAGGGGTGGGGCTAGAGAGGGTGGGGCTGGGGGGGGACACACTCAAGGAGCCAGCATTTAGACTCGATGACTGGGATAATGACAGAAGTAATTAAAGAGGGAGTTAACAAGGTTTCTTTCTCTTAGGCTTCCAAGCGGAAGCGAGACCGGCGGAAAGACCGACGGCGGCCAGGGACGGAGCCTGAGCCCGAGGAGGTGGAGCTTAGCCGGCGCCTGCAGGAGCTGGCGGCTGCCGACAGCGAGGAAGAGGAGGAGGAAGGTGAGTTCTGTGAGGGGGGGGATCCTTTATTCCCCCCCCCAACCACCCCAGGAGCAGCGAATCCACCCTGGGCTAGAGCGTCCCCACCAGGAAGTGCTGGGCTGGGTCTGCTCTAGGCCGTGGCTGACCCGCAGCTCTATGGTCCCTCACTAACCCCCCCCGTGTCTCCCCCACAGCACCGGCCCCCAGGAAAGGGGGGAGGAGGAGGAAGGTGAGTGAATCGAGGGGGGCCCAAAATAGGGTAGGGACCCCAAAATGGGGGGGGGGGGGGGGGGGTGAATTTGAGGGGGGGGGAACCATAAAATTGAGGAGAAGTGGGAAAATGAGGAGGGAGGACTGAGCGTAAGGAGCCAAAATTTGGTGGTGGGGTGAGTAGAACTGGGATCTGTTGCAATTTGGGGGGGGGGGTGAGGAAGGAAATACCCCCAGCCCCCCACGTCCCCCTTCCAGGGCGGCAACGTCTTCGCGGCGCTGAGCCAGGAGCAGAGCGAGGAGGAGGAGGAGGAGAGGAGGGACGAAGGCTCCCGGCCCAGCAAGGGCAGAAGTGTCAAGGTGGGGGTTACCCCACTGCCTGGGTCTGCTGAGGGGGGTGGGAGCACCCCAAAAACTGGGTCCTGGGAGAGGGGAGTGGCCCAGACAGCTGGGTCACCCCCTCTCTGATGGCTCCGGGCAGGAGGAAGAGGAGGGTGAGAAGAAGAAGAAGAGCCGGAAGAACGAGAAGACCAAGGGGAAGCGGCAGGTGAAGAAGCGGTTGGAGGGGGACACCCCGGGGTGGGCATCCCCACACTTTGGGGTCTCACCCCACCATTTCCACACACCCCCCCTAGGGAAAAGCCCCCAGCGAGGATGAGGCTGAAGGCTCCGACGACGATGCGCGGCCCAAAGGCGGGAAGGTGAGTGGGGGACAGGGCAAACCGGGACAGCTGGGCCCTTTTAGGTGGGGGGTGGGGGGGCTGCCTCCCCCCCCAAAACACTCCGTGTGTGTGCGTGCGTCCCACCCCAGAACAAGTTCGCGGCTCTGTGTGACGATGAGGAGGAGGAAGACGAGGCCGAAGAGCCCCGGAAGGGCAGCGAGCCCGTGAGTCCCTCGGGATGAAGGGGAAGGGGGGAGGCAGGGGGGGCGCCCGGATGCCTGGGGCTGATGGGGGATGGGGGGTGTCCCCTGCCACAGGAGGAGGAGGAGGAGGGGAGGAAGGCCGAGCCCGACGCCCGCGTCAGCAAGAAGGAGAAGAAGAAGATGAAGAAGCAGGTGAGGGGGGGCGGGGCCTGGTCCTAAGTGGGCGTGGTTTGTTGCTGAGGGGCGTGGCTATCGCTAACCCCGCCCCTTCGCACCCCCCACCCCCCCTTAAAGCTGGAGTACGAGCGGCAGGTCGCCACCATGAAGGCGGCAGCGGCGTCGGGCGAGAACGATTTCTCAGTGTCGCAGGCCGAGCTCTCTTCCCGGCAGGCCATGCTGGAGAATGCCTCCGACATCAAGGTGACCCCCAAAACTCCCCCTGAATCACCCCAAAACTCCACAGACAGCTCAGGTGGTACTGACCTACTCCCCCATCCCGGTGAGGTGGTACCTCCCGTGTCCTCCCCCGTACCGGAGAAGTGGTATCTTCCATCCCTCAGTGGGCTGCACCAATGTACTGGGAAACGGGGGGGGAGCGAGCCATGCCATTGTACTGGGGAAAGGGGGGAGGGAATGGCTCCCACCATTATACTGGGAGCGGGGGGAATTGGAGCACAGCGTTGTACTGGGAGACGGGGGAACTGGGCCACGGCGTTATACTGGGGAAGGGGGGGGGGGCATGGGTTATACCATTGTACTGGGAAACGAGGGGACTGAGTTATACCGTGGTATTGGGAAAAAGAGAGAAGCAGGTTGTACCGTTATACTGGAGAGAGGGGGTGTGAGGTCAGGGAGTTTTTGGGGGGCTTTGACGGGGGGTCAGGGTGTCACCTCATGACCCCGGGGGGGGAGGTCCCTGTCCCCCCCCTTCCCCATGGCAGCTGGAGAAGTTCAGCATCTCGGCCCACGGGAAGGAGCTCTACGTCAACGCCGACCTCTACATCGTGGCTGGGCGCCGCTACGGCCTCGTGGGACCCAACGGGTGGGTGCCCCCCACCCTTGGGTGGGGCTGTGGGGGCTGAGAGGGGTTGTTACCCCACCCCAGCAACGTTTAACCCCTCATTTGCCGGCAGGAAAGGGAAGACAACGCTGCTGAAGCACATTGCGAACCGGGCACTGAGCATCCCCCCCAACATCGACGTCTTGCTCTGCGAACAAGGTGTGCCTGGGGGGTCCCCTGGATACCTGAAACCCCCCCAAAACACCCAATACCCCCCCCCAAAACACCTTCCCGGTCCCCCAGAGGTGGTGGCGGACGAGACACCGGCAGTGCAGGCAGTGCTGAAGGCCGACACCAAACGACTCTGGCTGCTGGAGGAGGAGAAGCGGCTGCAGGCGATGCTGGAGGGGGGCGATGACGCAGCCGCCGAGCGCCTGGAGAAGGTACAGGGACGCTTGGGGACATTGGGGAACCCCTGAGGACCCCCCAAATTTACACCCACCACCCCCCCCCCCCCCGCCATAGGTGTACGAGGAGCTGCGGGCCATCGGGGCGGCCGCTGCCGAGGCCAAAGCCCGGCGTATCCTGGCTGGTCTGGGCTTCAATCCCGAAATGCAGAACAGAGCTACCAGGAAATTCTCTGGTGGGTGGCGGATGAGGGTGTCCCTGGCCCGGTAAGTGGTGGGGGGGGGGATACTGGTGGGGGGAGGTGACAGGAGTGGCTGGGACCCACTGGTGACACTCGTGTCACCTCAGGGCCTTGTTTATGGAGCCGACATTGCTGATGTTGGATGAACCCACCAACCACCTCGACCTCAACGCCGTCATCTGGCTCAACAAGTGGGCACGGGACGGGAGGGGACAAGCTGGAGGTTCCTGGGGGTTGGAGGGGGGGGGGTCACTGAGATGGGGTGTCCCTGAGGTTCAGGAGCTCTGGGGATGGGGGTTGGAGGAGGGTGGGGGTGTCCCCTCAGTGTCCCCCCACCCCTTACTGTCCCTGTGTTCCCCGCCAGCTACCTTCAGACCTGGAAGAAGACGCTACTGGTGGTGTCCCACGACCAAGGTTTCCTCGATGACGTCTGCACTGACATCATCCACCTCGATGCTCAACGCCTCTTTTACTACCGGGGCAACTACAGTGCGTAGGGGCAAATGGGGGGGGGGGGGGGGCCCTGGGGCAATTAGTGGCAGTTAATTACACCCCCGTCATGCCCCCGCAGTGACGTTCAAGAAGATGTACCAGCAGAAGCAGAAGGAGCTGCTCAAGCAGTTCGAGAAGCAGGAGAAGAAGCTCCGCGACCTCAAGGCCGGCGGCAAGTCCACCAAGCAGGCGGTGAGCAAGGGAGATCCCGTGGGATCCGCTCCCGTGGGATCCAGTCCTGTGGGATCCAGTCCTGTGGGATCCAGTCCTGTGGGATCCACTCCTCCCTGCCCAGGATCCCCATCTGCACCCGGCATCTCACGGTTCCCCCCCCCGCAGTTCCCATCCTGGGATCCCTCTCACTGCAGCCAGGATCTGCTGCAGGGATCCAGAGGGATCTGGGGGCAGGATCCTGGGGTGGGGGGGGTGTTAGTGGGGCTGTTACCCCCCGGGATTCCCCAGGGTGACCCCTGAGGGGATCTGCTGATGGGGGGAGACAGCTCAGCGGATCCCTGAGCAGATCCCTGAGTGGATCCCGCCCCCCCCCCCCAGGAGAAGCAGACGAAGGAGGCGCTGACGCGGAAGCAGCAGAAGTGCCGGCGACGGACGGCGGCGGAGGAGGCGGCCGAAGCGCCGGAGCTGCTGAAACGGCCGCGGGAATACACCGTCCGGTTCACCTTCCCCAACCCGCCCCCCCTCAGCCCCCCCATCCTCGGCCTCCACGGTACGGGGCGTCTAGGGGGGGAAGTGGGGTGCTCTGCGGGGGGGGGTTGGGGAGTTATGGGGCTCTGTGGGGCATTGGGGGGGTCAGGGAGGAGTTGGGGGAGTCAGGGGAGCTTTGGGGGGGGGGGGGTCAGGGCACCCCCAAGCTCATTTCCCCCCCCCCCCATTGCAGGCGTCGACTTTGGCTACGAGGGGCAGGAGCTGCTCTTCCGCAACCTCGACTTTGGCATCGACATGGAATCGCGAGGTGAGCCCCTACGTAAACAGCCTCGGGGGGGGTCCCACATTAACTGGGGGGGGGCCCCAGGAGACCCTACAATAACATGGGTCACTGAGGGCCCCCCCTTTTTTTCCTCCCATCCCCCCCCCCACCTTCCAGTTTGCATCGTGGGCCCCAACGGGGTGGGGAAGAGCACGCTGCTGCAGCTGCTCACCGGGCAGCTGACGCCGGTAGGGACACCCGCCCATTAAAAAAAATGTGGGGTGCACCCCCAAAATGGGGTGAGGGGGATGGGGGGGGGGTCCTCTGAGTTTTGGGGGGGGGGAGGCTCTGTAGTAACAATCCCCCTGCGAGGGGTTTGGGTGTCTGCAGGATTCTGGGTGCTGGGGGGGGGTGTGCAGGGGTCTTCCCGGGGGTCTGGGGGGGTTTAGGGACCCCCTGGGGCTTTGGGGGGGGGGGGGTTTGGATTTTGGGGAGCCCCCCCCAACGTGTCTCAATTGCAGACGCGGGGACAAATGCGCAGGAACCACCGGCTGGTGAGTGCGGGGGCGGGGCTTGGGGAGGGGCGGGGCTTTAGGGTGGGCGGGGCTGCAGAGGAGTGGGGGTCTCAGAAGGGGGCGGGGCCTCCAGAG
The DNA here is from genome assembly GCF_028858705.1 of Grus americana. Lineage (NCBI taxonomy): Eukaryota > Metazoa > Chordata > Aves > Gruiformes > Gruidae > Grus > Grus americana. Next base: position 161,956 of record NC_072883.1, on the reverse strand, counting down.
GTGCATGCTAAGGTGGAGGGTGGAGCTGTGAGGAGGGGGTGTGGCCTGCAGGGGGTGTGGCCTGTCCAGGGGGTGTGGCCTGCCCAGGGGCGTGGCTCCCACTGACAGCAGGGGGTGGAGCCTGTGAGTAGGGGTGTGGTGTGCTGGGGGCGTGGCTCCCCATTGGGGGCGTGGTCTCACCCCCGGGCAGGCTGGGCCATGTAGCAAAGGCGGGGGGGGGGGGGGGTGTGTGAATTACAAAGGGGCGTGCCCTGTGGGCGTGCCCTGACCCCGCCCCCACCCCGCAGAAAGTGGGCTTCTTCAACCAGCAAGCGGCCGAGCAGCTGCGGCTGGAGGAGACGGCGGCCGAGTACCTGCAGCGCGGCTTCAACCTGCCCCACCAGGACGCCCGCAAGTGCCTGGGCCGCTTCGGGCTGGAGGGCCACGCACACACCCTGCAGATCGCCAAGCTCTCTGGTGGGGGGGGGGGTGGGCGGGGACAGCACCCGGAGGGGCGGGGCTGGGGGCGGGGACAGCACCCGGAGGGGCGGGGCTGAGCTGTTTGTGCCTCAATGCGCTTCTCAATGGGGAAGGGCGGCTGCTGTGTGGGCGGGGCCAGCGTGTAGGGGCGGGGCCTCGGTGGGGGCGGGGCCTCAGCTGTGCCCGAGGTGGCACACCTGTCAGAATGGGCGGGGCCTCCCTGCAGGGGGTGGGGTCTCGGCAATGGGCGGGGTGTTGGTGAGGTGGCGCCAGGGGCGGGGCCTGAGTCGCGTGTGCCAATAGGCTGAAAGGGAGGGGGTGGGGCCTCGGCAGGGGGTGGAGTCAGCGCCGAGGGGCGGGGCCTGCGCCGCTTGCGCCTTGAGGGACACGTGCACGTCGGGGGGCGGGGCCTGGGGTGATGGGGTGGGGCTTCCTCTCTGGGGGCGGGGCCCTGGTGTAGGGGCAGGGTGGTGCCAAGGGGTGGAGCCATTTTGGAGGGGAGTGGCCTGTCCCGGGGGGGTGGAGCCTCCTGCCAGGGGATGGGTCTGTGGGGGCGTGGCCCATGGGCGGGACCTGGAGGCTGAAGGCTGTGTGTTATTGGTGGGGCTCAGAGCCTATCAGGGAGAGGGGGGTGGAGCCACATCAGGGCGGAGCTCCCCGCTAAGCCCCGCCCCTTCCCGCAGGGGGGCAGAAAGCCCGGGTGGTGTTTGCGGAGCTGGCGTGCCGCGAGCCCGACGTCCTCATCCTGGTGAGCGGGCGGGGCCGGGGGGGCAGGGCCCTGCCGTGTCTGAGTCCCTCCCACTGGGGGGGAAATCCCTCACCCGCCCCTGCCCCCCCCGCCAGGACGAGCCCACCAACAACCTGGACATCGAATCCATCGACGCGTTGGCCGACGCCATCAACGAGTACCGGGGAGGTGAGGAGCAAGGAGGCGGGGGGGGGGGGGGGGGGGGGGTGCATGTCACTGCGACGTCATCGTGACCTTGCCGCCGCCCACAGCCGTCATCGTGGTGAGCCACGACGCCCGGCTGATCACGGAGACGGGCTGCCAGCTGTGGGTGGTGGAGGACCAGGGGCTCAGCCAGATCGACGGCGACTTCGACGACTACAAGCGGGAGGTGCTGGAGGCGCTGGGGGAGGTCGTCATCAGCCGCCCCCGCGAGTGATGGACGCGCCCTCGCTGGCCCCGCCCCCGGGAATAAAGAGGAATGGTGCACCAGTGGCTCAACGTGCCTTGATTTGGGGCTGACAGCAGTAGGTTCCAGGGGTAACGCTGCCAGCAGGCTCCAGCGTGAACGCCATCACTAGGTTCCAGAGTTAACACATCGCAGCCAGCACTGATTATTTTTTTTTTCCACCAGTTTATTATTAATGTACAAAATATACAAAAGGGGGAGGGGCGGGCGCGGGGCCCCTCCCCCAGCCAAGTTTTCACAGAAAACAGCGTCCGGCGCAGCCCCTACCCCCTCCCGCCCCCCCCAAATAATCCCCCACCCCGGCGGCGCAGCCCCGGGCGGCGGCGTGTGTTGCACGTGTGTGTGCGGGGGGGGGGGGTGGGTGAGGAGGGGAGGGGAGGGCTTTGGGGTCCCCCAAGTTGGAAGTTGGGGGAGGGGTGGGTTTGGCCCCGGGGGGGGGGGGGTTACCAGCCTGCCAGGGGCCGTGTTACCCCAACGGGGTGTCGGTGCCCCGAAATTTGGCCCCAAAAGGGGTAAATATGGCCCCAAAAGGGGGGATTTGCACCCTGGGGGGGGTGATTTACACCCCGGGGGTATTTAGGTCCCTGGGGGGGGGGGGATCTGTAACCTGGCAGCAGCATTTTAACCCTGGGGGGGGTGGGGGGTGTAAAATTAGTGTGTTGGGGGTGGTTACACCCTTCCCAGGGGGATTTACACCTCCCGGGGTATTTACACCCAGGAGGGGGATATTAATGCCCGGGGGGAGGGGTATTTACCCCTGGGAGGGGCTGGTGGTGCCTGGGGGGGGGGGGGGGGGGGTAACGCCCGGGGGGGTGGGTGCTGTCACCCATTGGGGGGTCCAGCCCCCCCTGGGGAGGGGGATTTACAGCCTGGGGGGGGATTTCTGCCCCGAGGGGGGGATTTACACCCTACAGAGGGGAATTTCTGCCCCATAGGTGGGTATTTACACCCTATAGAGGGGGATTTCTGCCCCATAGGTGGGTATTTACACCCTACAGAGGGGGATTTCTGCCCCATAGGTGGGTATTTACACCCTATAGAGGGGGATTTCACCCTATAGAGGAGTATTTCTGCCCCACAGGCAGGTATTTGCACCCTATAGAGGGGTATCTCACCCTATAGAGGGGTATTTCCACCCCTCGGGGGGGGATCTCTGCCCCATAGGTGGATTTTTACGCCCTGGAAGGGGGGGGGGGTTGGATTCAGCGCCGGGGGCATCACGGAGGCCTCACAGAAGCCATATGAGTGGCGGCTGCAGCGCGAGTCTGAGAGGAGGAGGAGGAGAGGGGAGGAAGGGCAGGAGGAGGAGGAGGAGGAGGAGGAGGCGGCGGCGGCGCGGGAGGAAGGGCGGCGGCGGGCGCTACGGCAGGGGCGGCCCGTTGACGCCGGGGTGGTAGAAGGCACAGTTGTTCTCGTACCTGCAGCTGCCCTTCAGCATGAAGTGGCGACAGACGGCGCGGCTCGACATGTCTGCGTGAGAGAAAAGGGGGGGGGGAAGGCGCGTCAGGCGCCGGCGCCCCGGCCCCACGGCGGCCCCACGGCGGCCCCACGGCGGCAGCTCTGGGAGAAGGAGGTGGTGGTTTGATGGGGGAGGGGGGGGATAGGGAAATGGGGGGCGAGGGGAGACGCAGCGCGGTCTCTGTCCTAACACCGGCTGCTGGATCTGTGGGGTGAGCCCCACGGCGCCCCGAGCCCGCCCTATGGCTTGGGGGGAGCGATGTGAGCCCCACGGCGCCTCGCTCGGCCCCACAGGCTGGGCTGGTCCCTCCACGCGGCCGTGGGGCAGTCACCGACCCCCACTGCACCCGAGCTCGGCCTTAGGAGCGGGGCTGGTCCCTGGGCGCGGCCGTGGGGCAGCCCCATGGCTGGGCGGGAGCTGGGGCGGCCGTGGGGCAGAGGGCCCCGGGCCCGGCCCCGTCACCCTGGGGCAGCTCCCAGCACGTCCTGCTGCCCCGCCTAGCGCTGGCTTAACTCCCAGTGTGCCTCAGTGTCATCTTAGAGCCGGGTCTAACTCCCAGTGTGCCTCAGTGCCCATTCTAGAGCCGGCTTTAACTCCCAGCATGCCTTGCTCCTCCTCCTAGAGCTGGTTCTAACTCCCAGCATGCCTCAGTGCCCATCACAGGGCTGGCTTTAACTCCCAGCATGCCTTGCTGCCCCTCCTTGAGCTGGTCCTAACTCCCAGCATGCTTTGCTGCCTTGTCCTAGAGCTGGTTTTAACTCCCAGCATGCCTCACTCCCACTTAAAGCTGATTTTAACTCCCAGTGTGCCTCACTGCCCCTGCTAGAGCCAGTTTTAGCTCCCAGCATGCCTCAGTGCCCATCACAGGGTGGGTTTTAACTCCCAGCATGCCCTGCTGCCCCTGCTTAGAGCTGGTTCTAACTCGCAGCATACTCTGCCACCCATCCTAGAGCCACACCGCCCCTCCTAGAGCTGGTTTTAAGTGCCAGCATGCCCTCCTGGCTGCCCTGGAGCAAGTTTTAACTCCCAGCATGCCCTGCTGCCCATCCTAGGCCTGGTTTAAACTCCTAGCATTCCTTGCTCCTCCTCCCAGAGCTGGTTTTAGCTCCCAGCATGCCTTAGTGCACATCACAGGGCTGGTTCTAACTCCCAGCATAGCCTGCTGCCTGTCCTAGAGCCCCTCCTAGACCCAGTCCTAACTCCCAGCATGCCTCAGAGCCCCTCCTAGACCCGGTCCTAACTCCCGGCATGCCTTGCTGCCCCTCCTAGACCCAGTCCTAACTCCCGGCATGCCTTGCTGCCCCTCCTAGACCCGGTCCTAACTCCCAGCATGCCTTTGCTGCCCCTCCTAGACCCGGTCCTAACTCCCAGCATGCCTCAGAGCCCCTCCTAGACCCGGTCCTAACTCCCAGCATGCCTTTGCTGCCCCTCCTAGAGCCGGTCCTAACTCCCAGCATGCCTCGCTGCCCCTCCTAGAGCCAGTCCTAACTCCCAGCATGCCTTTGCTGCCCCTCCTAGACCCGGTCCTAACTCCCAGCATGCCTCGCTGCCCCTCCTAGACCCGGTCCTAACTCCCAGCATGCCTTTGCTGCCCCTCCTAGACCCGGTCCTAACTCCCAGCATGCCTCAGAGCCCCTCCTAGACCCGGTCCTAACTCCCAGCATGCCTTTGCTGCCCCTCCTAGAGCCGGTCCTAACTCCCAGCATGCCTCGCTGCCCCTCCTAGAGCCGGTCCTAACTCCCAGCATGCCTTTGCTGCCCCTCCTAGACCCGGTCCTAACTCCCAGCATGCCTCAGAGCCCCTCCTAGACCCGGTCCTAACTCCCAGCATGCCTCGCTGCCCCTCCTAGACCCGGTCCTAACTCCCAGCATGCCTTTGCTGCCCCTCCTAGACCCGGTCCTAACTCCCAGCATGCCTCGCTGCCCCTCCTAGACCCGGTCCTAACTCCCAGCATGCCTTTGCTGCCCCTCCTAGACCCGGTCCTAACTCCCAGCATGCCTCGCTGCCCCTCCTAGACCCGGTCCTAACTCGCTGCCCCATAGCTGCCCTGCGGCCGTGGGGGGGGGGAGGAGGGGGGTGTCCCTGCACTCCCAGCATGCCCTGCGGCCGCCGCGGGGGCGGGGCCGTGTCCTCGGAGCCCCGCCCTAGAGCCCCATGGGGGGGCGGCGCCAGTCGGGGCCCCGCCCCCAAGGCCCGGGGGGCTCGAGGGGCTGGAGGGGGTGGGGGGGCGGCTCCCCCCCCCGCCAGCGGGGTAAGAAGGGCGGGGGGGGGGGAGGCGGGGGCGGGGAGGGGGCTCCCACGGGCCCCTCCCAGGCAGGGCCAGCCCCGCCCCAGAGCCACGCCCCGCAGCCGCCGCCCCCCCCCCCACGCGAGGGAGGCGCCGGGGGGGGCCCTCCCCCGCCCCCGCATTTACCTCCTCCGTGGCCTCCGCCGTGGCCCCGGGGGTGTTCGCCGGGGTGGCCTCTGCCGTGATCGCCGTGGCTACCGGGGGGCCCCCCCCGTGCGCCGCCGCCGCTATTTGGGGGGCCCCCGTTGCGACCCCCCCCTCCGCCGCCGCCTCCGCCGCCGCCGCGGCATCGGTACGGGGGTTCGGCGCCGCTACGGCCGCGGGGGCGGTGAAAGGGGCCCCCCCCGCGCATGCCGCCGCCGCCGCCGCCGCCGTGGGGGCCGCCTCGGAGCGCGCCCCCCCCTTCCGGCGCTTCCCAAAAATCGCCGCCGCCGCCGCCGCGTTGCGGGGGGGGCGGCCCCAAAAGTCGGGGGCCGCCGGGGATCCCCGGGCCTGGGGGGAGGCCGGGTCCCCCCCCGCCTCCTCCGTGGGGTCCTGTGGGGGCAGAGAGAGAGAAAAGGGGGTGAGGGGGGGCAGGGTGACCCCCCCCGTGCCCATGTGTGCCCCCCCCCGTGTCCCCGGTGTCACTTACCGGGCATGGGCCCCCCCGGCGGGAAGTGCTGCATGGCCTTGGGGCCGGGCGGGAAGCCGTTGGCCATGGGGCCGGGGCCCAGCAAGCCGTGGGGCACTGTGGGGAGAAAACGGGGGGGTTAGGGCCAAAGTGGGGGCCCGGCCCCCCAGAGCCCCCCCCCCCCGGAGTCGGCGTGTCCCCCCAAACAGGGGCCGGGATGTCCCCAGGTCACAGGGACAGGGGGGGTGTCCCAAATTAAGGGGGGCCCCTCCCTGCGTCATCCCAGAGGGAGACCCGGGGTCCCCAGGGGCACCCAGAGCTTGTCCCCAAATTGGGGGACCCCCATACCCCCCCCATGTCACCCTCAAGGGGGTCACAGGGTCCCCAAGTGTCCCCAGTTTAAGGGGACCCCCATACCCCCCCAGGCTGAGGGGACACAGCTCCCCCTCCACGTCACCTCCCACCAGAGAGGGGACCCCAATGTCGTGTCCCCCCCAGCATGTCCCAAACCCTGGGGACCCCCGAGTCACCCCGGGGGGGGGGGGACACACAGGTCCCCAGCAGCGCTTGTATGTCCCCAAGCTGAGGGGACACGTGGCTGGCGGTGCCCCACACATGTCCCCCACCACAGGGACCCCCCAAGTGCCACCGTGCCCCCCCCAGGGTGGGGTCAGGTCCATGGCGATGCCCAGAGGACCCCAGTGTCACCCCACGTCCCCAGGATGAGGGGACACCCCCACCCCCCCAATGTCACCACAGGTCACAGCCCAGAGCGTGTCCCCAAACCCAGGGGACCCCCAGGGCACACCGGGGCAGGGGACAGTGTCCCCAAGCGTGTCCCCAAGCCAAGGACACCCCCACGGCCCTGCCGGGGTGCTGCACAGTGTCCCCAAACGTGTCCCCGCCCAGGGCAGCCCCGTGGGGCAGGGAATGGTGTCCCCAACAACGCCCTGATCGTGTCCCCAAGCCAAAGCCCTCCCTACGTCCCTGCCGGGGCGCTGCACAGCGTCCCCAGCGCGTCCCCAAGCCAAGGACACCCCTACGTCCCTCTCAGGACGCTGCGCAGTGTCCTCAAGCGCGTCCCCAACAACGTCCTGCTCGTGTCCCCGAGCCAAGGACCCCCCTGCATCGCTGCGGTGTCCCCTGATGGTGTCCCCAAGCCCAGGGCAGCCCCGCAAGGGGCAGGGGACAGGGTCCCCGGCGCGTCCCCAAGCCGAGAGCACCCCCCCGTCGCCATCAGGGCACGGCACCGTGTCCCCCAGCGTCCCCCCCAAGCCCCGGAGCACAGCCCAGGCCCCAGCAGCCCCCCGTGGCCCCGCTCACCTCCGCTGGGTCCGGGCGGCTGAGCCTGCAGGTTCCCCAACAGATGTTTGATTTTATCCGAATAATCCGGCTGTTTCATCAGCTCCTCGGCCTTGTGGGTGCTGGGCCCGCCCTGGGGGGACACGCACACGTGCAGAGTAAATAACGGGGGGACAAGAAACCGGGGCGACCCCCTTTTCCCTGCCCCCCTGCGCCGCCGCCGCCCCCCCCTTTGTGTCAGCCCGTTGGGGGGGGTCTGTGCTGGGGAGGAGGAGGAGGAGGAGGAGGAGGAAGGGGTGGTTACCATGATGGAGGTGAGGATCTCCTGCATGTTGATGGGGGCGGCGGGCGCGGGTCCCTGGGGGGTTTTACCGGCCCCCACGCTCCCCATCAGGTTGGCCAGCACCGGGGGCAGTTTGGCACCGGCACCGCCGGGATCCGGGGAGGGCGAGGCGGCGCCGGCTTCCAATCCTTCGGGATAAGCGACCTCCTCGGCGGAGCAATCCTGGGGAGGGCAGAGATAGGGGGTGAGGGGCGAGGGGGGCAGAGGGGGGGCTGCGCTATATTGGGGGGGGGAAGCGGGGGGGGGCTATGGCGGCACGGCGCGGCACGGCGTCGGCGCTTACCTCGTCCAGCGGGATGAGTTTGGGCGGCAGCGGTTCGTAGGATTCCGGATCGGGTTCGTGAGGGCTGTCAGGAACGCTGTGAGGGGGGCGGGAGGTCAGGGGATCCCCAGGATCCAGTGCTGCCGTCCGCCTCCCCGGGGGATCTGGACCCCCAACACCCCCCCCCCCCCACCCTCAAATCCTGGGCAAACCCCAGGGCTTTGGGTCTGCAGGGATCCTACAGGATCCCAAAGGCTCCTCTGGACACCAGAGCCGCAGGGATCCCAGGAGACTGGGGCCCCAGCAATCTGCTCCCCCCCCACCGGACTTGGGATCCCTGGGGATCTGCCCCCCCCCCCCCAGGTTCTAGATCCTCAGGGATCCTGGAAGACTCAGGCCCCAGCCATCAGATCCCCAGGGATCCCAGTGGATCCAGGCTCTGGTAACTTCCCACCAGGCTCTCGACTCACAGGATCCCAAGGGATCAGCCTCCAGCAGTCTCTGCCCAGCCACTGGATCCCTATCCCACCAGTGAGATCCACAGAGACGCTGGGGACACCCAGCTCCAGATCCCAAGGGATCCCAGGGATCTGAGCCCACAGCTCCCAGCACAAGGATCTCCGAGGCTGCACCCGCCTGATCCCCAAGAATCCCCTGACCCCACCAAGCGGATCCAGCAGATCTGGGCTCCCCTCAGGGATCCGGGAAGATCCCGGCTCCATTGCCCGCCCACAGCCGCCCGCCATCCCCATCTGGGACACCTCTGTGGATCCTCACAGCAGGAAGGATCAACCGCACTGATCCCGGGGAGAGCAGGGTGCTAGGGATCCCCCCAGCGCTGATCCAAGGGATCCCCTGGAGCAATTCCACTTCCCAAGTCCCTCAAAAGTGGGGGAGGGATCGATCTGCCACCCTCTCGCAAGAAGAGATCCCTTGTGGGGAGCGGGCTTTTCCCTGGACTGACAGCAGGTCCCAAGGGATCTACTCACCTCTCCTTGGACAAAAAGATTTCCTGCAAGATCCCTTTCTCCCTCTCGGCCTGAGTAAAACGTTCCCGGCTTCCGCTGCCCGGGACGACGAGGGGAGCGGGGAGATCGAGGAGTTTGGGATAAATCCAGGGCACTTTCTCCTCCATGGCGTCGTGGCTGAGGCGCCGGGCCGTCTCGAAGGCGTGTCGATCCTTCAGCATCTCCCGCTTGGCCGCTTCCTCAAAATCCTTGATCTTGTTGACATTGACTACCGGGAGGGGACAACGGCGTCACCCCAAAAGCTTGGGGACACCGCGGGGGGGGGGGACACACACGCACACGGGGAAGGGACGGGACTCACCTCGTTCGGTCTCGTCCAATTCGAAGTAGAAGTATTCGCGGAGTTTGCTCTCCTCCGGCCAACTCACCGTTTTCTTTTTTCGACCTTTTTTGGTGAGCTGGCCGCTTTCCGACTGGTTTTCGGTGGCTTTGGCGTCACCGCTCGTCTCCGACGAGCCTGCGGGAAGAACCGGCGAGGGGCTCAGCACCCATTTAACCCCCCCTACACCCCGATTTTTTCCTTCCTGTCACCCCCAAACTTACACGTCTCCATCGGTTCCGGCACTTCCACGGCCGGTACCGGCGTACCGGGTCGATCCGTCTCCATCGGCTCCGACGCCGCGGTGGGCTCCGGGGAGGAAGGTTTGGCGGAACTGGTTTCGGGAGCTGGTTTTCCCTCAAAGGGACTGGGCTAGGGGACAGAGGAGAGGGTAGTTGTTACTGGGGGGGTCTCTAGGCGAGGAGGGGACCCCGATAATCCAGGGAAGAGACCCCAATAATCCAGGGAGGCTCCTCCTCACCTTGGTCGCCGTAGGGGACAAAACCTTTTTCTTCTTCTTAATCTTAATTCCAGGGATGGGAGCGGAGTTGAGGGCATCGAGGAAGCCGAGGCCTTCCATAGCTGAGAGAAAGAGAGGAGGTGTCACCCAAAATCCCCCAAAATGTCCCCAAAAAAGCCCCCAAAGTGTCCCCGTCCCCCAGCTCACGTTGAGGCGGGATGATCTTGACTTTGATCTCCTTGGTGGCGTTGGGCGCCGTGTTCAGCGGTTTGTATTTCTTCTCGGCAGGAGGAACGTCACCGGGAAGGGAGGAAATGCTGCGGGAAACAAGGGGAAAAGCAGGTCAGGCGCCAGGAAGGACCCCAAAACAACCCTGAACCCCCAAAAACAGCCCCGAGCACCCCCAAAAGCACCCCCAGACTCACTTTTGCCTCTTTATGGGCATTGGTTTCAGGTTGTATTTATCGGCAGTCGAAGACGAGTTCATTTTCTTCACGGGCGCTAACGAAGGCGTCTCCGTTTCCAGCCCTGGTTCGGGGGGACATCATTAGTGCATCCCCTTGCAGTGACCACAGCCCCTCAAATTCCCCCCAAAACCTCAAAACGGCCCCAAAAATCTGTCAGTGCCCGGTGGGACGGAGGGAGAATTACCGGTGGAACGGAATTTGGCGTGGCTGGGAGCGGTGGTCCGCAGGGATTTGGGTTTCTCCCGCTTCTTCTCCGCCACCTCCTCGGTTTTAGCCTCGGTTTTGGCTTCTTGGGGTTTCTCTTGGACGGGCGTTTTGGTTTTGTTTTCTTCTTTCCGCTTCTTTTTATCCCGTTCTGGGGGAAGAAAAGAGAAGAGGGTGAGTTGGTGTTGGATTGAGGGGGGGGGGAGGAGAAGAGGGGGCGCGGGGGGGGGGGGGGCTCACCGGTCGGCTGGGCGCTGCTCTGGGAGCGGATGACACCCATCCAGTCGCTGACGAGGATGGAGGCGAGGCGGCGCAGCTCTGTGGGTGAGAAGGGGTTAAAGGGGGGATTTAGGGGGCTGAGGGGGGGTTTGGGGGGGCTGAGGGGGGACTTGGGCAGTCTGGGGAGTGCTCACCTTCATCATCGCTTGATTTGCTGAGCTGCTTCACCAGCTTGGCTGTGTTGTTCTGGAAGAGATGGAGACGGGGGTGAGTGGCAGCAGGACGGGGGACGTGAAATTACCCGGGGGAGGGGACAAAAAACAACCTGGGGGACACAAAAACCACCCAAAGGGGACACAAAAGCCAAACGAGGGGACATAAAACTACCCCGGAGGGGACAAAAACCATATGGGGGGCACAAAAGCCACCCCGGGGAGGGATAAAATCCACCCCCAGAAGACAAAAGCTACCCAGGGGGACCCAAAAATCATCTGAAGGGGATAAAAGCCACCCTGGGGGGACCCAAAAGCCGCTCAAGGGACACAAAAGCCACCCAGGGGGACCCAAAAACCATCCTGGAGGGACAAAAACCAAACAAGGGGACGCAAAAGCTCCTCAAGGGAGACAAAAGCCACTGGAAGGGACCCAAAATCTCTCCTCCCTCCCCAGACAGAAGTCCTGGCACCCCCGGAAGCCACCCCGACCTGTTTGAGGTGATCAACAGTGAGGGGCAGGTGCTGCAGGGTGAGGAGGATCTGCTGCAGGAACGGGACGTTGTTGGAGGCTTTGGAACTGGTGAGCCAGGTGTTGAGGAGCTTGTAACCCCCGATCCGGATAAATCTGGGGTGGGGGGGAGGAAAGAGGGAAAAATCGTCAGGATCCAGCCAAGAGGGGGTGACTCCCCCACACCCCAAACTCCTGCAACCCCCCAGCCCCCCTCGCTGCTCTTACTTAGCCAGGATGTCCTGCGCCCGCGTCTGCAGCAGGATGTTCAGGTAGATGCAGCGACTCACCATCTTCTGCGACTCCTTCATTAAGCTGGTTAACGAGAAACGAGGCGTCAGGACCCTCCTCGAGGTGCTGACGCCGGGAGGGGACACGGGGAGGGGGTTTGGGGACTCACTTGAAGATTTTGGTGATGCCCTCAGTGCTCTTGACCTCGCCATCGCGGCCCAGGAAGCAGTCCAAGCCCTTGAGGAGCTCCTTGGGGTCGATGGGGCCCGAGCCCATGGCAGAAAAGCCCTGGGGGGGGAGGAGGAAGAGGAGAGGGGGGGTTAGGACAGCGGTGACAACCCTGTGTGTGACCCCCCCCAGACCCTGTGTGTCCCCCCAGGCCCTGTCCCCCCACCCGCCACCCCCCAAATTTTATCCTCTTTGAGAGGGTGACGATGAGAAATCCATCCCTGGAAATATTCTTCGCCCCCAAAAAGGGAGAAATCACCCCCAAAACAGGGCCATCACGGTGCGGGGGGGGGGGTCAGAGGTGACATCACCCCCCTGCCAAGGTGACATCGCAGTGACAGAGTGGCCCTCGCTTGTGTTTTTAATTGGCGCTGTCACCCCAGGGGATAGGGACAGCGGGTTGGGGTCCCCCCAGGAGCAGGGTGAGGGTCGGGGAGGGGGGAACAGCACCCCCCACACACACATTTTTATCCCAAAGGTTAATTAACAAGTCGGCGCTTAACGAAGGTGCAGAGACCAAAGTGACGAACGGAAGGACGGCGGCACAAGGGAGAGGGGGACAGCAGTGACGGCGCAAGATTTGGGGGTGTCACACGCACACCTCCACCCCACCCAAAGCAGGGCATAATTAAATCCACTAACAAATTAGTGCTGGCTATTCATTAACAGGTTACTAATTAAGGCCAGCACCCTGCTAATGACCCAGAGCCCATCAGGTCCCTGACCCTGATCCAGCGTGACCCGCCAAGGGGGGATTTCATCCTCCTGACGTCAAACCAGCTTCTTAATCACCACTAATTAGCTTCTCCGGCTTAATTACAGCCCAGCTTTGCTAACGAAGGCGGAAAGGCGGCGGCTGTGAGGAGCTGGGCCGCCAATTTGGGGCAGGAGGGGCTGAAAAACACCCTAAAATACCGGGGGGGGGGGGGGCAGCACCCGGGCCCCATTTTCTTTTCATGGCAAAGTCTTAACGAGCCGGGACTTCGTTAAGTCCCCCCCGCCCAGCCCCAGGTTAATTAAAGGATACAGGCGGCGGAGCCCCCTCCCCCTCCCTTCTTGGGGGGGTATTTTTTTGGGGGGGGAGGTTTTGGCGAGCCAGGCACGAGCCGCCCCTCTGAAAAGACACAAGAGCAAGTTAATTCCAGCACAACCCCCTCAAAATATCCCCCCCCCCCCAAAAAAAAACCACAATTAAGGGGGGGGCAATATATTTTAACCCAAAACTGAGGGATTTAAGCACAAAAGTCCTTCATGACCTTTGACCCTCCCCTTCCTGGCCTGGTGGCTCATGGTTTGGGGAGGACACGGGGGTGTCCCGAGGGTGATGGGGGGGCCACAGCCCTGTCCTGGCTCGGGGGGGGGGGGTGTCTGTGCCCCCTTCTCAAAGAATTTGGGGGTTCCCCCCACAATTTGGGGGCATCACACAGAAGCAAACACCAACCGCCAGCCCCCAGCACCCCCGCGTATTGGCCTAAATACCACCGGGGGAGGAAGGGGTACAGGGGGACCCCAAAAAGCACCAAGCCCCCCCCAGGGGTAAATCACCTCTTAAGGGGGGTGGGGGGCAAATCCCACCCTCCCAAATTAAGGGGGGGCCACCCCGGCCTGGTCCGGCCCTGCCAGCACCCAGCTATGAGGCCGATGAAGGCCCGACACCCCCCACAAACGTTTTTACGCCGCTTTTGCTTTCTTCCCCCAAAATCAGCTTTTTTTTTTTGAGGACAGAACCCCCAGTTTTGGCAAGGGGGGGGTCACGAGGACCCCGAAACCGCGGTGAAAGGGGGGGGTTCCAAGGGGAAATGCTACCACTGGGGAGGGCTCTCCCCCTCCACCTGCCGGGCTTAATTTGTGGAGAAATTAATTAAAAATCCATCATTTTATTAAAAAAAACCTCAGAGTTTTGTTCAAATAATATTGGTTTTAACCAAAATCCTTTAGATTTAGGTGTCGAGTGTTTGGCCAGAACAGGGAAAAGGGAAGGAGGAAAAAAACAACTCCCGACCCAGCGCAGCATCCGCATGCACCGGGAGACGGATGGTAAAGGGAGAAAAAAAGGGGGATTTGGGGGGTTTTTTTGTAATTAAAAAATAGATAAAAATGAAGGTTGTGAAATGTAATTAAGACCAGAAAGGTTTTTTTGCTTACCCGGCGGGTGGCGGTTGTTCCCCTCCCTTTTGCTGAAGTAAAACCAAGTTCCCTTCGCTTCCTAAGCCTGCACAGTACCTCCACGCTGCCAAAAACGGGGCAAATTCATTGAAAATTGGGAAAAAAATAAATGAAGGAAATATGGGGTGCGCCCCCCCCCCCCAAAAAATTAGATTATTTTGGGGTTTGGGTTTTTTTTGGGGGGGTGAAGCCCAGTGGTAGCATCTCCCTGTCACGATAAATTAAAGGTTATTAGTTGGTTGAGGAGGTTGTTCCCACACAAAACCGCCACACGCCCCCCAAAACCGCCACCCAAACCCACGGGGGGGGGGGGGGGTCCCCAAAAAAAAAGGAGGGGAAGGGACAAAGGAAGAGGGGGGAGGGAAATAAAAAAAAGGCCCTGTTTTTTAAGGAAAAAAAAGGGGAATTTTGGCACAACCTACAAAAGAAGCAGCGGCCCGCAGGGTCCTACTCTGTACGGCACCGGGATCCTGCGGACGAAAGCCGGAGGGGGGGTACGGTTAGAGCGGGATTTTGGGGGGGGTGGGGGGGGTAAAGAAGAGGGGGGGGGAAACATGGGGGGGGGGCCCCCGGCCGGCGGCGCGGTGGGAGGGGTTTGCCGGGAGCCGGTTGCATCAGCCGCGGCCGGCGGCGAGGCCCAGGCGCCATTTTAAAACACCACCCCCCCCCCCCCAAAAATATATAGATATAAAAGAAAGAAAATCAAATTGGGGGGGGAGTTGAAGGGTGGGGGGGTTAAGAGGGGGACACACACACACAAATATAAATATAACGATTTTTTCGCCCCCCCCGGCCGCCCCGCCACCGCGCGACACCTCCGCCAATTAAAATAGAACGATTAAATCCGCGTGGATTAAGGATTTGGGGGGACACCCCACACACACAAACACGCACCCCCCCTGAAATTCAAAGGGGTTACAGAGCCTCCCCCAACCTGTAACGAAATAAAGAGCTACAGTAATAAAAAAAACAATAAAAAATAAGGGGGAAAAAGAGGAAAATGAGCAAAAAAAAAAAAAAAAAAAGAACCGAAAAAGACAAAGAGCGGGCAGGCGGCCGCGCCATCTTGGCCCCAAAACTCCCCGGGTTTATTTTTTTTAAGGGGAGTTATTTTTTTAAAGCCAACCCTAGTAGTTTTTTTTTTTGCTTGAAAAAAAGCAGGTTTTGGGTAAAGCTAAACCAGCCTAGCAATCTTTATTGCTAGATTGCACCCCCCCCCTTAACCACCCCGCCAACCTTCCCCCCCCAGCATTTCTCTGCGCAAAACAATCCTAAAATGGCACCTAAAAAATAAAAAAAAATATATATAAAATAAATCAGTTTAACATAGAATTTACAAAATTAACCCGGATTCGAGGAGTTTAACAGCCGCCCCGCAATCTTTATGTACAGATTGCTCGCTCGGGTCCCCCCCCCAATTTCCGTCTCCCCCACAAAAACCAAGCGATTTTGGGTATTTTTCATGTTTTTCTCTTCCCCCCTCCCTTTTTTCTTTTTTGGTTTTTACGTGGGAGCTCATGAACCCTCCGCCACCGGCTCCCGCATTTTTCTTTTTGACCAAAATACCCCCAAATTTGAAGGTTTAACCACCTTTTTGCAAAGCCTACGTCCTCCTCAAGCACACAGTTGGGGTTCTTCCTCCCATTATTTTTCTCTCTTTGGTACAAATAAGTTTTTGGGGGTTTTTTGGGGGGTTTTCTTTTTTTGGGGGGGGAAAGGGGAATTCAGCTGGTTGAAAATTCAACTTACTATCCAATTATTTTTCTCGCCGACAGCGCTTCAAGGGTTGGATTTTGGCATTGGTGGTGTTAGAGCAAAAAAAGAATTGCTTTGCTTTTGGTCATGGCTTTAAAAAAAAAAAAGAGCAACTTTTTTTTTTTTCAGCTTGATGAGGGGTTTTTTTTTAGGGGTAGGGAAGGGTTTTTTCAGGGTTTTTTTTCCCCTAAGGGAGTGGTTTTGTCGAGCGAAAGGCTGGAAAAAAAATTCCTTTTAAAAAAAAAAAAAGTTGCTTTTTGGGTTTTGAAAAAAAAAAAGGATTTTTTTGGCAGTTTGCTGTTTTGGAGGGAAAGAAGAGGGAGAATATGTTTTTTTAAGTGGCAGTTTCCTTCGAGTTTGAAACGGCTTCCCAAGGACGGTCCAAAGGACGGAGGCTGCGATGGCGGCTCTTCCACAGCACCGGGATGGGAGCGGAAAAGGGGGAAGAAAAGGTTGTTTTTTATTTCTTCCCCCTATTTTTTTTGTATTTGTATTGTTTGTTTTGTTTGTTTTTGTATTGTATTGTTTGTTTTGTTTTGTTTTTTTGTTTTTTTTTCTCGTGGTAAAGGCGACGGCGTCTCTCAAGAGCAACCAAACCTGGAGCGGGGAAAGGAAAAATAAAAAAAAAAATAATAAAAAAAAGGGTGGGGGGTGGGCACAATAAATAAAAAATAATGAAAAAAAATTAGAAGCAAAGAAGAAAGACACGAAATGATTAGCAGTCGTTATCCCCGGTGAGAGTTTTAAATTTTTAAAGGGGGGAAAGGGGGAAGGAGTAAAAAAACCGAAGGAAGTCGCCCTTGGAGTGAGGGGGGAGGGGAGTTTTCTCCTCAGCTCTGAGGAGAAAGGACAGGGCTGAGGGCCCCGTCCCCCCCCGGCGGGACTAGAAAAGGGGGGGGACACCATTTTCTGAAGGCAAAGGGGCTCTGGCCCAACAAAAGGGCCCCCCAGTGCCCAAAAAAAAAAAAAAAATAAAAAGGGAGCCCCTCCCTCCGCCAACCGCCGCCCCACCGGGCCCGCCAGAGCTCTCTACTCACCTCACCCAGCCCTCAGAATGGCGACGGTCAGCGCGGGCGGAGCCTTTTATAGTCGGCCCCGCCCACACGGCTCGCCCCGCCCCTCCGCCGCGCGCTCGGCACTGCTTCCAACGGCCCCTCCCGGGTAAACGTCACTGAGCCGCTCTACTACGCCTGCGCGGAACCTGCCGCACTGCCCCCTCCCTCCGCCCTTCACCGGGGGCCGCGTGCCCTTGCCTCTCATCGCGCCTGCGCCGCCGCCGCTCTGCGCACGCGCGGCCACCGCCCGCTATTGTCCCCGGGCCGTGTGGCGCAGTTTTTATTCAAGCGGCCATAACTGCGCATGCGCGGTTGCGGAAAGCGAGGGGAAGGGGGCCGTACGGCAAGATGGCGGCGCCCCGCCCCTGATCCTCTGCAGGGCGGGGTCTGCGCTTGCGCGGAGCGGAGACAAGATGGCGCTGACCAGGGCAACGGTGCTGCTGCGGGCGGCGGCCGGCGGCCTGCGGGGCCCGGGGCGGCCGCTGTGGGCCTGGGTGAGGCGGGGGGGAACCGGGGACGGGGGGCTCCGGGGTACCGAGGAGAAGAGGAGGGGGAGCGGATCGGGCTTCGCCCTAACGCGTTGCCACGTGCGGCGGTGAAAGTCACGGGGCGGGTGACGTCACGGGGCGGCGATTCTTTGCCGGGGGCGTCAAGGCGGGAGAGCCGGGCCTCGGATGGGGGAGGAGCACAGGGATTGGAGGGGGTCGGCGTGATTAAACGCTAGATGACGTCATAGCACTGACGTCACTGTTGCCTTCCCCGTGGCACTCCCTTACTCGCAGAAGGGCGCGGTGTGATGTCACCGCCCCTCGGGTGGGGTGTTCTGCAGGAAGTGGGGGGGTAGGGGCAGCACCCTGTGATGTCCCCACCATGATCATGGCGGCGTCACACAGTGACGTCACACCTCCCCCCAGGACACCCCCCGGCTCTGCAGCACCCAGGCAGCACCCAAGGACCCCCCCGCCCCCCCGTCCCCCTACCAGGAGCGGCCCTGGGAGTACCTGGAGAGCGAAGGTAGGGGGGAGGGGGGATTTAGGGGGGGCTGGGGGGGTCCCCAACCCCTCCCCCAAAAACCCACCCCCTCCCCCCTCCCGCCGCAGAGTATCGCATCACCTACGGCGACAAACCCGTCTGGCTGGGCTACCGCCGCAACCACAAAGGCGCCGTTCCGCCCCAGCGCACCCGCAAGGCCTGTTTGGTGAGAACTGGGGGGGACTGGGAGGGACTGGGGGGGTGGGGGGAAATGGGGGGGGGTGGGCACCCCCTCACCGTGTTCCCCCCCCCCCAGCGCAAGGGGAAGCCGGTGGGAAACCCCTGCCCCATCTGCCGCGACCGCAACCTCCACGTGGATTTTCGGGTAAGTTCGAGGGAGGTTTGGGGGGGTCCCCTCCTCCTTCCTACTCCTTCCTCCTCCTCCTCCTCCTCCTCTTCCTCCTCCTCCCCACTTCCTCTTCCTCTTCCTCCCCCCCGTTCCTCTTCCTCCCTGCAGAATGTGAAGCTCCTGGACCAGTTCATCTGCCCCCACTCAGGCGTCATCTTGCACCCCACGCACACAGGTGAGGGGACACCCATGGGTGCTGAGGGAGTGGGGGGGGGGACACCCACGGTTGCCCCCACAGCCCCTGACCTTGTGTTTCCCCCCCCTCTAGGGGTCTGTATGAAGCAGCACAAGCTCCTGGCCTCGGCCATCGCGCAGGCGCAGGACCACGGTGAGCCCCGCGGGCGGGCGTGACGTGGGGAGCGGCACCCATGGGTGCCCCCCACCCGCTTCACCCTCCTTCTCCTCCCCGCCGCCCAGGTCTCCTGTGGCTGCGGGTCCCCTACGTACCCACCCCCCGAGACGACTTCTCCAACCGACACCCGGCCGTCGGGAAAACCCCGCCAGCGCCCGCCCTGGCCCCCGGCCGCCATTGGTACCCCTGGTACGAGTGGCAGCCTCCTCCCGCCGCCGCCGTCGCCCGCATCCGCCGCCTCTACAAGGATTACCTGAAGGAGGAAGCAGCCCCAGCGGTGACGGGAACTCCCCCCGACACCCCTCCAACCCCCTGTGTGGAGAACAAGGGGGAATAAAAAGCGTTTACGGCCCCGAATTTGGCGTTTTTCTTCTTCCACACGCGACAGGGGAAAGGGAGGGGAAACTGAGGCACGCTGCGGCCATGATGGTGGTGGGGTGGCCACAAAATGGCCGCCGCGCCCCCAAAATGGCGGCCTTTATGGGGTGTGTGTTGGGGGGGATGTATCCCAGCGTGCCTTTGCGGTGGTGGGGGAGTGTATCCCGTCGTGCTTTGCGGCGGACCGGGAGGTTAGTTGCTATGGGCGGACGGTTGTTGCGAAGGGGCGGGGCTAGGTTGCTAAGGGCGGGAGAAGAGGAGGCGGCGATTGGTTAAGCGGTTGCTACGGGGCAGGGTTAGCGCCGGCCGGGCCTGGTGGTGGCGGCGGCGGCGGGGCCGGGCCGGGCCCGGCGGGCGGAGGAGGCGGCGGCGGGGCCGGGCCCGGCATTAACGGTCATGGAATTCCCTTTCGATCTAACACCGGTGCTGGGCGACCGCTTCTGCGTGGTGGACCAACACCTACGGCCCGCTGGTCGCCGCGGGCCTACCCACCGGTACCGGGGCCTGTACCCGGGTCAGCCCGGTGCATGTTGGGAAACAAGGGTGGGCGCGGGGCATGCTGGGAAGCTGGAGGCCCCAATTGCCCGGGCCATAGTGGTTAATGGAGGGGGTGTGTGCCCCGGTGCATGCTGGGAAACAGGGGGACCCATGGACCTCGCCCCAGGGCATGATGGGTAATGGCACCTCACACACACCCTGACCCTCGGGGCCCTTTTTTGGGGGGGGGGGGTGGGTGCTTGGGGTGACAATGTCCCCTCTCCGTGTCCCCACGGCACAGGGGGGACCTGGAGCAGCAGCTGAGGACGGTCATCGATGAGCTGGGCAAGGCCTCGGCCAAGGTAGGGGGGACTGGGGGGGGGTAACAGTGAGGTAACAGGGGGTAGTGGTGAGGTAACGGTGAGGTAACGGCTCTTCCCGCGCAGGCTCAGGGTCTCCCGGCCCCCGTCACCAGCGCCGCACGCATGGAGGCCAACCGCCACGTCCTCTACATCCTCCGCGACGCCGACGGCCGGGGGTGAGCGCGTGTGTCGTGTCCCCTCCCCAAACCCCCCCCAGCCTCCCCCCACCCCAGGCACCCCCCAGATCCCTTCTCCTCCTCCCGCAGGACCCCCAAAGGCGCCATCGTCGGCTTCCTCAAGGTGGGCTACAAGAAGCTCTTCCTCCTGGTGAGTTTTTGGGGGGCTGGGGGGGGTGCCCAGACACCTAGCCCCCCCCGACGGCTATCTTGTGTGTCGTCGTCGTCCCCCCAGGACCGTAATGGTGCCCATAACGAAGCAGAGCCGCTTTGCGTTCTGGATTTTTATATCCACGAGTCGTTGCAGCGACACGGTTACGGGCGGGAGCTGTTCCAGCACATGCTGCAGGTGACCGGGGGGGGGGGGGGGACATAAATCGGGGAGGGGATGACACCCCAAGGGACACTGGAGACCCCCCCATTTTACCTGTGTCTCCCCCACGCAGAGCGAGAGGGTGGATCCCTGGCGTTTGGCCATCGACCGACCCTCCGAGAAGCTCCTGGCTTTTCTCCGCAAACACTACGGCCTCACCGACGCCATCCCGCAGGTGTGAAGGTGGGGGGGACACACACAAACAACCCTAGGGTGCCCCCCCGCCTTTACGGGGTGCCCCTCACCCTCTTGGGGTGGCCCCACCCAGGGTGTTTATTGCTATTCTTGTTCCTGGCGGGGGGATAAAGGGTCTTTGGGCTTCCCCAGGTTGGGGTACAGCCATGGGCAGTGCCCTGCAGGGCGCAAATCACCCCAAATATTGGGGGGGGACGGACAGGCAGAGCAGCTCCTCACCCCCAGCTTTCCTCCCCTGCCCCCCCCCAGGTGAACAACTTCGTCATCTTTGAGGGTTTCTTCTCCAACCGACCGGGTGAGTTTGGGGAGGGGGGGTCTCAGAGGAGTTGGGGGGGTCACAGGGGGGTGCGAGGGGCGCAGGGTGACCCCCCCAAGCCCTCATAACGCTGCCCCCCCTGCAGCCCCCCCCCGCCGCCCGCCCCCCAAGCGCCCCGAGGAGGAGATCAAGCCCTACTCGCTGTCGGAGCGCGACTGTAAGCCCCGTACCGAGGGGAGGGGGGGAAACTGAGGCACGGCGCCTCCCTGGGCTTCGCCCCTTTGGGGGGGGGGGAAGGCGGGCCTTGCCTCCCCCTCACCCAATCATCTACAGTCCTACGGGAAGAGGCGGAGCCTCCTTGGCCCTTCAACTTGACCTCGGGCCGGGCGGGGGGCTCGCCGGTTCGTGGCAGCCTGCGGCCGTTCCTGCCGCGCCGGGACACGCCGGACGGACAGCCGGACGGCCGGACAGACGCCCCCCAGCACCGCCGCGCCAGGTGGGGCCGGGTGTGGTTTGGGGGGGGGCGGGGGGTGTTCCCCAATTTTGCTGGTTTTCGCCTCAATTTTTCACTTGGCTCCCTCCCCGCAGCTCCCTCGGGCGCGTCGGCCGCTGAGCCCCACGGCAGCTCTCCCCGCGGCGGGGCCGTGGGGGGTTCGGCGCCTGGTTTTGGGGGTACGGGGACGTGGGGTGCCTGGTCCTGCCCCACGGGTGCCCCCTTCCTGCCCCGTAGCTCCCAGTGGGTGCCACTTCCTGCCCCATAGCCCCTATGGGTGCCTGTCCCCACCCCTCAGCCCCTGTGGGCGCCCGTCCTCACCCCATGGGTGCCCATCCCTGCCCCACAGCCTCACTGGGGGGTCCCACTCCTGCCCCACAGCACCCATGGGTGCCCGTCCTCACCCCATAACCCCTGTGGGAGCCCGTCCCTGCCCCACAGCCCCACTGGGGGGGTCCCCCTCCTGCCCCACAGCATCCACGTGTGCCCGTCCCCACCCCACAGCACCCGTGGGTGCCCGTCCTCACCCCATAACCCCTGTGGGAGCCCGTCTCTGCCCTGTGGGTGCCTGTCCCCACCCCACAGCCCCTGTGGGTGCCCATCCCTGCCTGACAGCCCCACTGGGGGGGGTCCCACTCCTGCCCCACAGCACCCACGGGTGCCCATCCCTGCCCCACAGCCCCCATAGGTGCTCATCCCCCCCCCCCCCGCCCAACCCCCGTGGGTGCGTGTCCCTGCCTCATCCCCCCCCCCCCAGGTGGCCTTCCCCTTCCCCTCCCCTTTTTGGGTACATTTCAATAAAAACGGTGACTCTCAGCTTTGGGTCTGCTGCTGCTGTCCTGGCGGGGGGGGGCGTGGCCTGGCGAAGCCACGCCCATCCCGCACGCTCGGTCCCGCCCCTCCGTCAAGCCACGCCTGTTTGCGTGTCTTAGCCACGCCCTCCAGCTTACACCACGCCTCCCCAGCTGGAGGGCTCACCTCCTATTGGCTGTCGGCGAGCTAGCTCCGCCCCTCCATGCTGCGCCCCGCGCGAAGTAGAATGAATGGACCCGGCCGCTTTGGCGGGAAGGGGCCGCGCATGCGCCTCCCGTCGGCCTCCCGCGCTGCGCAGGCGCGCTGTTCTCCGGCCACCGCGCATGCGCATCCGCCCGGTCACCTTCCCCGGCGCGCTGCCGTCCGCCCCGCGGTTCGTACCTTGTTCCCGCGCATGCTCATTGCGCCTCCACAGCCTACCGCGCCTGCGCGCTGGGGCGCGGCGTGGGCGGAGTCACCGCAAGCCGGCGGCGGGCGCGCAGGCGCAGTGGGCTCGCCGGCTTGAGGCGAGGCGCGGCCGAGGGGAAGCGGGGGGGTTCGTCATGTACCGGCACGGCCGGGCCGCCGCTGCCGCCGCCTCCCGCCTCCGTCCCGCCACCCCCCTCCGCGCCTGGCCCCCGGCCGAGGCCGCTGGGACCGGCCCGGACCCGCCGCGCCGCCGTTACCGAGCGCGGCCGCAGGTGAGGGTCGCGGAGAGGGGGCGGGGTCCGGCTGAGGGGAGGGGGGCGGTGCTATGCAAATATAGGGGCGTGGCGGAGGAGGGCGCGTGGTTGCGCAGGTAGAGGGCGGGCGCGCTTGGGGGAGGGGGCGTGGCTATGCAGATAGGCGCCGCGGAGGAGAAGCGAGGGGGCGGTGTCAGTGGCGTCGAGTGGGCGTGGCTATGCAAATAAGCATCGCGGTGTAGACACGGGGCGGGGCCGTCTGCTCCTTGTGGGCGTGGCTATGCAAATAGACATCGCGGTGTAGACACGGTG
Organism: Grus americana; assembly: GCF_028858705.1. NCBI lineage: Eukaryota > Metazoa > Chordata > Aves > Gruiformes > Gruidae > Grus > Grus americana. The sequence goes on along the minus strand of NC_072883.1, from coordinate 138,953 downwards.
GGGCGGGGCCGTCTGCTCCGAGTGGGCGTGGCTATGCAAATCGCACAGGCCGAGATCCCGCTTGGGGGGGCGGGGCCCGCGCTTTGTGGGCGGGGCCGTGGGTGGCCGCGGGTCCCCTGCGTGGGGCAGCTCCGACCCGGGGGTCGCAGTGGGTGCCCCGTGGGGCAGAGCCACCCCCCCCCCGGGGCCGATCACCCCCCCCCCGGGGCCGATCACCCCCCCCCCAAATCCCCCGTGGGGGGTTCCCCACGTGCCCCCCCCCCTCCCCCCAGGACATTCCCACCCTCCCACAGGACCTGGAGCCCACCCGGGGCCACGTTTCGGCGTTACCCCTCCTGCCCTCCCCGGCCCCGCCACGGTGCCCCCAGTCCCGGCTCCCCGGCAGCCCCCGCGCTCGAGCCTTGTCCCCGCCGGAGGGGATGGAAGGTGACATCACCACGGTAGACGGTCATCGGGAAGATGACATCGCCGTCTGCGACAGCCCCGCCGCCGCCCTCCTCCTCCTGCGCCCCCCGTCCCCCTTCCTGGCCCCCGCCGGGCCCCCCCGGCGCCCCCCACCCAGCATGGAGGAGCACTTGGCCGTCATGCACCAGAAGCTGCAGCACGAGGTGACGTGGGGGTGACATCAGGGTGACATCACAGGGCTCTGTGTCCCCATGCCGTGGCTCACCCCCCCCCCCCCTTTTTTTTTGCCCTCCAGCTCCCCAATTTCTTCCTCAAAATCCCCGATTACGGCCTCTACTCCCCCGACGTCGAGTTCATCAACCACCTCCTGCACCTCCACACGCGGTGAGTGACACCCCCCACACACAGCCCCCCCCCGCGGTGACGTCCGGGGACACGGGTGATGTGACGACGTCCCCTTGCCCCGTCTCTCTCTCTCTCTCTCTCTCCCCCCTCCCCGGCAGCGGCCGGCCGATGTACCAGGTGGCGGTGGCCCTGTGCCGCGCGGTGGCCTGGGGTTACTTCGCCAGCCTGCGGCTGGAGGTGCTGGCGCTGACCCGGCACCCCGAGGACTGGAGCATCCGGGCGCGCTGGCGCCTGACGGGGCTGCCCCTGCACCTCTGCCTGCTGCGCTTCTACCGCCGCGACAAGCGCCACCTCCTGCGGTCAGCACCCCTGCCACCCCCCGGCACCCCCTGCCACCCCCCGGGTTCCTTCTCCTCCCCCCTCCCCGGTACCTGCTGCAGCACCGTGGCCCGGGCGGTTGGGTCACCCCGTGTCCCTGTCACCCCCGCAGCCCAACAGTCCCATGTCCCCTCTGTCACCGTGACCCAATGGCCCTGTCACCCTGCGTCCCTGTCCCTCCCCGGGGTGGGATGCCAGCCCCATGTCCCCGTGTCCCCCCTGTCCCCACATCCCCGTCCCTCCCCGGGGTGGGATGCCAGCCCCCTGTCCCCCATGTCCCCCCATCCCCATGTCCCTGTCCCCCCAGGATGGGATGCCAGCCCCCTGTCCCCAACGTCCCCACGTCCCCTCTGTCCCCCCCCCAGGTCCTACGACGCCTTCTCCACCTTCTTCCTCAACTCGCAGGGGCTCATCCGCTGCCACCGCGTGGACAAGGTAAGGCCGGGGGACGCCGGGGGACCCCGCAGTGCCCCTCATGTCCCCCCCCCCGCCCCTAATTCTGTCCCCCCCCAGCTGATGCCAGCCCCCACGGCCGTGACGGAGGCCAAGAAGCTGCTGGTGGCAGCGGCGGTGGCGGTGGCACTGGCCGAGCCGGGACCGGCCTTACGCCTCGCCCTGAAGCCCTCGGCCACCTCGGGGGACACCTGAGTCCCCAAATCCCCGTCCCCCGCGTCACCCCCCCGCCCCCCCTTAACTTAATGTACAGAATAAAACCCGACGGACGGAGCCGCCGCAGCGGTGACAACCGTGTCCCCAAACCGGGAAGGGCGCGAGGGAGCCGGGAGCCGCTCGTCTTCCAAACCAGCTGTATTGGGGGGCGTCCCCGCGCGTCCCCACGTGTCCCCCCCGCGGCTCAGCCCAGCTCCTCCCGGCTCTTGCCCACCTTCTTGGGCATCTTGCGGGCGCTGGCGTCCTCCAGCTCCTTGGCCTGGTAGTAATGGGGGGCCACCTCCAGCAGCCACCCGCTGTCGATCTCGATCACCTGGGGACAAAGGGGGGGGGGCACACAGACGGTCACGCGGTGGCCTTGGGGGACCCTCACGGCACCCCGTTGTCCTTCATCCCCCCTGGGGACGTGGCCACCAGGTCCCTGAGGAGGACACGGGGTCCCTGTCCCCATCCTGTCCCCAGTGTCCCTGTCCGTGTCCCCGTCGTGACATCCCCATCCCGATGTCGCCGTGGCCATGTCCCCATCCCAGTGTCCCTGTCCCGGTGTCCCCGTGCCCACAGCGATGTCCCTGTCCCCATGGTGACATCCCCATGGCAGTGCCCTTGGCCTTGTCCCCATCCCCACGGCCACGTCCCCACGGCCACACTGCTGTCCCTGTCCCTGAACCCACGGCTCTGTCCCCGTCCCGACAGCCCCATCCCCATGGCCACGTCCCCACAGCCACGTCCCCGGCCCCATGGCTCTGTCCCTGTCCCCACATCCCCATCCCCACACCCGTGGCTGTCCCCATCCCCACGTCCCCATCCGCACGGCTCTGTCCATGTCCCCATCCCCACGTCCCTGAACCCACGTCCCCATCCCCACGTCCCCGTCCCCATCCCCACACCCGTGGCTGTCCCCATCCCCACATCCCTGAACCCACGGCTCTGTCCCCAGCCCCACGTCCCCATCCCCACATCCTTGTCGCCGTCCCCACATCCCCATCCCCACAGCCACGTCCCCGTCCCCATGTCCCCGAACCCACGGCTCTGTCCCCGTCCCCACATCCCCATCCCCACACCTGTGGCTGTCCCCATCCCCACGTCCCCATCCCCACGGCTCTGTCCATGTCCCCATCCCCACGTCCCCAGCCCCACATCCCCAGCCCCATGGCTCTGTCCCCGGGCCCCACGTCCCTGAACCAACGTCCCTGAACCCACGTCCCCATCCCCACGTCCCCGACCCCATCCCCACGTCCCTGAACCCACGGCTCTGTCCCCGGCCCCACGTCCCCATCCCCACGGCTCTGTCCCCGGGCCCCATGTCCCCACGTCCCCACGTCCCCACGTCCCCATCCCCACGGCTCTGTCCCCGGGCCCCACGTCCCCACGTCCCCACGTCCCCATCCCCACGGCTCTGTCCCCGGGCCCCATGTCCCCACGTCCCCACGTCCCCACGTCCCCATCCCCACGGCTCTGTCCCCGGCTCCACGTCCCCATCCCCACGGCTCTGTCCCCGGGCCCCATGTCCCCATCCCCACGTCCCCACGTCCCCACGTCCCCGCGGCGTTTGCCCCACCTGCCGCATGAACTCCTTGGTGGTGAAGACGAGCTCGTGGTAGAGCACCCAGCGCGGCTGCTCCTCGAACAGGGAGCTGTTGGGGTGGATGAAAACCGTCTGCTGGTGCTTCACCGTGCGGTAACCGCCCCGCGTCAGCCGCGCCGTGTGGTAGAAGAAGCCGGCGGTGATGGCCTGGGGGGGGCGGCAGGGGTGGGGGGGGGGGGTGGGTGTCAGCATCGGGGGGGTTGCTGGGGGTCCCGGTGGGGGTGGAGGGGGTTGTTAAGAGGATCCTGGGGGGGAAACAGGACCAGGAGGGGAAATGGGGGTCCCAGGGGATTCCCTGTGGGAAAATGGGGATCCCCACAGGTCCTGGGGGGCAACGTGGGGGTCCCAAGAAAGGAAATGGAGGAACGTGGGGGACCCAGGAGGGGAAATGGGGGAACGTGGCAGGGGGGGGGGGCTCTGCAGGTACTGGGGGGAATCTGGGGGTCTCAGGGGCTCCTGGGGGTCCCAGAAGGGCAAAGGGGGATCCCAGGAGGGATAACAGGGGTCCTGGGGAGTCCCACGGAGGGGAAATGGGGTTCCCCAAAGGTCCTGGGGGAAACTGGGGGGGGGGGGTCTCAAGGGTCTCTGGGGGGGCCCTGGAGTGGAAATGGGGGGTGTCAAGGGGAAATGAGGGGTGCTGGGGGAACTGGGGGGGGTCCTGGAGTGGAAATGGGGGTCCCAGGGGGGAAATGGGGGTCCCTGGAGTGGAAATGGGGGTCCCAGGGGGAAAATGGGGGTCCCTAGAGTGGAAATGGGGGTCCCAGGGGGGAAATGGGGGTCCCTGGAGTGGAAATGGGGGTCCCAGGGGGGAAATGGGGGTCCCTAGAGTGGAAATGGGGGTCCCAGGGGCTTCTCGGGGTGGAAGGCGGGGCTGGGGGGGACGTGGGGGTCCCGGGGCGGGGTGACCTTGCGGACGGGGCCGTAGTCGCCGGCGCAGGAGGAGGGGGCGACCTCGACGCGCTCCATCAGCCCCTCCAGCTGCTCCCGCACGTCCCGCGCCCGGCGCAGGGAACGCGCCTGCACGAAGTGCTCGTAGCACCACTGCAGGGAATGGCCGCTGGCCACCCACTGCGGGGGGACACGGGGGGGGGGGGACACCGTCAGTGCCTGGCCCTGCACGCCCGCCCCATGTCCCCAAGCTGCCCCCCCATGCCCAGATACCCCCCTAACCCCCCCCATGTCCCCCCAAACACCCCCTAACCCCCCCCAGCCCCCCAGAACCCCCCCTTACCCCCCCCCCAGCACATCCCATCACCCTGCCGCGTCCCCCCGTGTCCCCCCCCCCCCGTACCTGGTTGTAGACGTTGAGCAGGACGAGGTGGTCCCCCCCGGGCACGTGGAAGCCCAGGCGGGCGCTGTCGGCGTGCAGCACCTTGTCCTTGGGCCGGTAGAAGATGGCGTTGTTGACCGAGAGCATGGCCGCCACCGTCAGCACCTCCTCCGTGCAGCCGTACCTGGGCACGGGGACACGGGGACACGGGGACACGGGGACGGGGGTGTCACCAGCCTTGGCTGGGGGCTGCGGGGAGGGGGGGGGGGGAACAGCAGCGGGACAACGTGGGGACAACCCAGGGGACACCACCAGGACACCATGAGGACACCCAGGGGACACCTGGGGATGCGTGGGGACACCCTGGGGACACTTGGGGACACCCCAGGACACCCCGGGGACACCCCGGGGACACCCCGGGACACCCCAGGGACACCCCGGGGACACTCAGGGACACCCCGGGGACACTCAGGGACACCCCGGGGACACCCCAGGACACCCCGGGGACACTCAGGGACACCCCAGGGACACCCCAGGGACACCCCGGGGACACCCCGGGGACACTCAGGGACACCCCAGGGACACCCCGGGGACACTCAGGGACACCCCGGGGACACCCCGGGGACACCCCAGGGACACCCCAGGACACCCCGGGGACACTCAGGGACACCCCAGGGACACCCCAGGGACACCCCGGGGACACCCCGGGGACACCCCAGGGACACCCCAGGGACACCCCGGGGACACCCCGGGGACACCCCAGGACACCCCAGGACACCCCGGGGACACTCAGGGACACCCCGGGGACACCCCGGGGACACCCCAGGACACCCCAGGACACCCCGGGGACACTCAGGGACACCCCGGGGACACTCAGGGACACTCAGGGACACCCCGGGACACCCCGGGACACCCCAGGGACACTCAGGGACACCCCAGGGACACCCCAGGGACACCCCAGGGACACCCCAGGGACACTCGGGGACACCCCAGGGACACTCGGGGACACCCCGGGGACACCCCAGGACACCCCAGGACACCCCAGGACACCCCAGGGACACTCAGGGACACCCCAGGGACACCCCAGGACACCCCAGGGACACTCAGGGACACCCCAGGGACACCCCAGGGACACTCAGGGACACCCCGGGGACACTCAGGGACACCCCAGGGACACCCCAGGGACACCCCAGGGACACCCAGGGACACCCCAGGGACACCCCGGGGACACTCAGGGACACCCCGGGGACACCCCAGGGACACTCAGGGACACCCCAGGGACACCCCAGGACACCCCAGGACACCCCAGGGACACTCAGGGACACCCCAGGGACACCCCAGGGACACCCTGGGGACACCCCAGGGACACCCCAGGACACCCCAGGACACCCCAGGGACACCCCAGGGACACCCCAGGGACACCCCGGGGACACCCCAGGGACACTCAGGGACACCCCAGGGACACCCCAGGACACCCCAGGACACCCCAGGGACACTCAGGGACACCCCGGGGACACTCAGGGACACCCCAGGGACACCCCAGGACACCCCAGGGACACTCAGGGACACCCTGGGGACACTCAGGGACACCCCGGGGACACTCAGGGACACCCCAGGACACCCCGGGGACACTCAGGGACACCCCGGGGACACTCAGGGACACCCCGGGGACACTCACTGCTCGGAGGCCAGGATCATCTTGGCCAACATGGGCTCCACCGGCAGCTCCGCCATGCGCCGGCCCAGCTGGGACAGGGAGAGGAGAGCGTCAGGGCCCAGTGCTCCCAGTAACCGCTCCCAGTGCTCCCAGTACCGTGGTGAGCTCACCCATGGGGCCCACCACCACCATCCCAGTCCCTCCCAATCCCTCCCAGTGCTCCCAGTACCGTGGTGAGCTCACCCATGGGGCCCACCACCACCATCCCAGTCCCTCCCAGTGCTCCCAGTACCGTGGTGAGCTCACCCATGGGGCCCACCACCACCATCCCAGTCCCTCCCAGTGCTCCCAGTACCGTGGTGAGCTCGCCCAGGTGGTTGAGGGCGCCCAGGGCGTAGAGCTGCTCCAGCGCCAGCACCAGCGTCTCGTGGGGCGGCGGGTCCAGGAAGTCGAAGTGGATCAGGTCGTTGATGCCTGGGGACGGGGACGTCACCCGCTGTCACCCCAGGACCACCCCAGACCCCTCCTGGTCCCCTGGTGTGTCCCCCCCAACCCAAAACGTCCCCGACGTCCCCTGCCCCTGAGCTGTGGCCCTGCCCCAAGATGCCTCCAGATCCCCCTTGTCCCCAAATGTCCCTTGGGGTGCTCCCGAGACGCCCCAACAGCCCCCAAGAGACCCTCGAGATGCCTCCTAAGGTGTCCTCGGCCTCCCGATGGTCCCCTATGGTGCCCCAACGTCCCCTGAGATGCCCTGATGGCCCTCGAGACGCTCCAATGCCCCCTGAGATGCCTCCTGAGAAGCCCCGATGCCCCCCGAGATGATGTCCCGATGCCCCCCGAGATGTCCCTGCGGACCCCCTGCCCGTCTCACCGAGGCTCTTGAGGAGCAGGACGAGGGAGCCCAGGTCGGCGCGTTGGATCTCGGGCACCGGCGTCTCCTCCAGCTCGTGCTGGAAGGCCCAGGCCGTGTAGAGGCGGAAGCACTTCCCGGGAGCCACCCGGCCAGCCCGGCCAGCGCGCTGGTTCGCCGAGGCCTGCGGGTCACCGGCACTTGTCACCCGTGGGGCCACGGGGTGGGGGGGACAAGGGGAACATGGAGGGACGAGGGACACGGCTGGCCATGGGGACCTGGGGACCCCAAGAAGGGACACGGAGACCTGGAGATCCAGGGACACGGGGACGTGGAGACCAAGGGACATGGGGACATGGGGACACAAGGACACGGGGACGTGGGGACACCAGGATCCAGCTGCCCACAAGGACCCCGGGGCCATGGGGACTCATCAACCCCCGCAGAAGAGCCATGGGAAGGGGACACGGCTGCCCATGGGGTTGCGGGGTGACATGGGGGGGTGACGTGGGGTGACAGGGGGGGATGCGGGGGGTGACGCAGGGTGACACGGGGGGTGATGACGTGGGGTGACAGGGGGTGATGTGGGGTGACAGGGGGTGACGCGGGGTGACAGGGGGTGACGCGGGGGGTGATGACGTGGGGTGACAGGGGGTGACATGGGGGGGTTACGTGGGGTGACAGGGGGTGACGTGGGGGGTGATGCAGGGTGACACGGGGGGTGATGACGTGGGGTGACAGGGGGTGATGTGGGATGACACAGGGGGTGATGATGTGGGGTGATGTGGGGTGACAGGGGGTGATGCAGGGGGTGATGCAGGGGGTGACGCAGGGTGACACGGGGGGTGATGATGTGGGGTGACAGGGGGTGACGGGGTGATGTGGGATGACACGGGGGGTGATGACGTGGGGTGACGTGGGGTGACGGGGTGACGCAGGGGGTGACACAGGGTGACACGGGGGGTGATGACGTTGGGTGACGGGGTGATGCGAGGGGTGACACAGGGTGACACGGGGGGTGATGACGTGGGGTGACAGGGGGTGACGGGGGGTGCCGCGGGGGGTGCCGGGGGTGCGGCGGTACCCGGGAGCAGGGGGTGACGACCAGGGACTCCATGCCGGTGCGGGCGCTGTAGCTCTTCTGTTTGCAGAAGCCGGGGTCCAGCACGTAGACGATCCCGTCGATGGTCACCGATGTCTCCGCGATGTTGGTGGCCACCACCACCTGGGGGGAGGGGAGGGGACCTCGCAGGCTCCGCCCACACCGGGCTCCACCCCTCAGGCCCCACCCTCTGAAGCTCCGCCCCCTTTAGCCCCACCCTCTCAGCTGTCACTCCTCACCCCCTCCCCGGCCCCGCCCCCTCCCTCCCAGGCCCCGCCCCCTCCCCACAGTTCCCCAGGCCCCGCCCCCTCCCCACAGTTCCCCAGGCCCTCACAGGCCCCGCCCCCTCCCCACAGGCCCCGCCCCCTCCCAGACCCCGCCCCCTCCCTCACAGGCCCTGCCCCCTCCCAGGCCCCGCCCCCTCCCAGGCCCCGCCCCCTCCCAGGCCCCGCCCCCTCCCAGGCCCCGCCCCCCCCCACAGTTCCCCAGGCCCTGCTCCCTCCCCACAGGCCCCGCCCCCTCCCCACAGGCCCCGCCCCCTCCCCTTAAAGGGCCAGCGCCTGCCTTGCGGGCGCCGGGGGGGGTGGGCTCGAAGATGCGGGCCTGCATGTCGGAGGGCAGGTTGGCGTAGATGGGCAGCACCAGCAGCTCGGCCAGGCGGGAGCCCAGGCGGCGGCAGCGCTCCTGCAGCAGCTCCACGCAGGCCTCGATCTCCTCCTGCAGCGGCACCTCAGCACCGGGGGGCACGGGGGGCAGGGGGGGCTTCCAGGGGAGGGCAGGGGGGGCTTCCAGAGGGGTACAGGGGGCTTCCAGAGGGGGGGCGGGGGGGCATCCTGGGGGGCTTCCAGGGGGCACGGGGGGCTTCTGGGGGGGGGGGGGCAGGGGGGGCATCCCAAGGGCAGGGGGCATCCAGGGGGCACGGAGGGCTTCCAGAGGGGCATGGAGGGCATCCCAGGGGACAGGGAGCATCCCTGGGGGGGCACAGGGGGCATCCCAGGGGCATCCCAGAGGACAGGGGACATCCCACGGCACGGGGGGGGGCATCCCAGGGGAAAGGGGACACCCAGAGAGAAGGGGACACCCGCGGGGAAAGGGAACACCCGGGGAGAACAGGGACATCCCAAGGGACAGGGACACCCCAGGGGACACAGGGACATCCCGAGGGGACAGGGACACCCCAAGGAATGGGGACACCAGGGGGATGGGGACACCCCAGGGGACACGGGGATGTCCTGGGGGATGGGGACACCCAGGGGTGACACGGGGACACCCACCTGGCCGGTGAGGAAGACGAGGATGTCCCCGGGGGGCTGGGTGACGTGGATCTGCAGCACCGACACCACGCACGCCTCCAGGTAATCGGCCTCGGGTGCCTGGCGAGGGGACGTGGGGGGGGGGACACGCATGTCAGCGTCCCCACGTGTCCCCAGCACCCCGGTGTCCCCCTGCCCCTCACCCCTGCCTCCCCACGTCCCCCTCCAGCACCCCAAATCCTCCCTTTGTCCCCCAAAATCCCTCCCAGGACCCCCTCCAGCACCCCAAATCCTCCCTTTGTCCCCCCAAAATCCCTCCCAGGACCCCCTCCAGCACCCCAAATCCTCCCTTTGTCCCCCCAAAATCCCTCCCAGGACCCCCTCCAGCACCCAAAATCCTCCTTCTACCCCCCAAAACCCCCCCAGGGACCCCCTCCAGCACCCAACTCCCCTGCTATCCTCTCAGAGCCCTTCCCATCACCCCTGGGACCCCCTCCAGCACCCCAAATCCTCCCTCTACCCCCCAAAATCTCTCCTGGGACCCCCTCCACTACCTCTAAATCCCCCTCTATCCCCCCAGAATCCCTCCCGTCACCCCCAGGACCCCCTCCAGCACCCCCAAATCTCCTCCCCCCCACACACACCCTCACCTTATCGACCTCAGTGTCCCCTTCTCCCGTCATCCCCACGTCCCCCTGCGCCCCAAGACCCTCCAACACCCCCGGTGTCCCCCTGTCCCCCTGCACCCTGGAGCCCCCCAGCACCCTGGCGTCCCCCCCGTGTCCCCCGTGCCCCCCCCCCCCCGTGTCCCCGTCACCTTGGTGTAGTAGATGTCGACGGGGAAGCGCCGCCCGGGGATGCGGAAGACGGGGGCCTGGTCGAAGAAGGCGGAGAAGCGCTGGGTGTCGAGGGTGGCCGAGGCCACCAGCACCTTCAGCTGGGGACGGAACCGCGCGATGTCCTTGATCAGCCCGAACAGGACGTCGGTGTGCAGGGTGCGCTCGTGGGCCTCGTCCACCATGATCACGCTGCAGGGACGGGGGGACAGGCGTGGGGCACGGAGACAGGCGTGGGGATGTGGGGACAGGCGTGGGGACAGGCGTGGGGCACGGGGACGGGTGTGGGGACAGGTATGGGGCACAGGGACGGGTGTGGGGATGTGGGGACAGGTGTGGGGCACGGGGACATTGGGACAGCCGTGGGGACAGGTATGGGGGCAAGGGACAGGCGTGGGGACAGGTATGGGACGCAGGGACAGGCGTGGGGACAGGTATGGGACGCAGGGACAGCCGTGGGGACAGTCACAGGGGTGTTGGGACGAGACAGAGGGAGACGGGGACGTGGGGACACCAAAGCGACACCGGTGAGACTAAGGACAAGGACAGCGCTGAGGACACGCGGCCGCTCCGCCAGCCCCCCGCCGTGCCCCCAGCGCGTCCCCCAGCCCCCCGATCCCCCCCCCCCCCCCAGTTCCCGGGCGATCTCCGAGGTCCCCCCGGTGTCCCCAGTGTCACCTGTAGGAGCCGAGGTCGGGCTCGGTGAGGAACTCCCGCAGCAGCATCCCGTCCGTCATGTACTTGAGCACGGTGCGCTCCGAGGTGCAGTCCTCGAAACGGATGCTGTACCCCACCTGGGGACGAGGGAACGCGTCACCGCCGGGACCTGCCGCCCCCTCGCCCCCCCAGGGATCCTCCACACAACCCCCCCCCCCCCCAGCTGTCCCCAGGGTCCCCTCACTCGCCCACCGTGCCCTGACATCGCCGTGATGTCACCCTGATGTCACCCTGGGGCGGGGATGTGTCCCTGGAGTCTCCTGTCACCCCTCAGGGTGTCCCGCACCCCCCACGTCCCCGTGTGCCCCCCCGTGTCCCCCCCCCCCGTGTCCGTCCCCCCCCCCCCCGTCACCTCGTTGCCCAGCTTGGTGCCCATCTCCACGGCCACGCGGGCGGCCACGCTCATGGCGGCCACGCGTCGCGGCTGCGTGATGCCGATCTTCAGCCCCTGGCGCGTGTAGCCCTGGGGGGGGCGGGGGGGACACACACGACACCTGGTCAGAGGGGGGGACCAAGCCCTCCCTGTCCCCCCAAACCCCCACCTGCCTCCCAGCCCCCCACTGCCCCCCAAAGCCCCTTGATCTGCCCCCCTGACCCCAAACTGCCCCCCAGCACCCCCTGACACCCCCCAACCCCCTTATCTGCTCCTCCTGATGCCCCCAGCCCCCCCATCTGCTCCCCCAACACCCCCAGTCCCTCTAACTGCCCCCCATCACCCCCCGATAACCCCAGCCCCCTTATCTCTGCCCCCAGCCCCCCATCTGCCCCCCAACCCCCATATTTCCCCCCCCAGCCCCGTTATTCCTCTCCCAGCCCCCCTATCCCCCCCCAGCCCCCTTATTCCCCCTTCCAGCCCCCCTATTTCCCCCCCCAGCCCCCCTATTTCCCCTTCCAGCCCCCCTATTTCCCCCCCAGCCCCCCTATTCCCCCCCCCAGCCCCCCATTTCCCCCCCCAGCCCCCCATTTCCCCCTTCCAGCCCCCCTATTTCCCCCCCCAGCCCCCTTATTCCCCCTTCCAGCCCCCCTATTTCCCCCCCCAGCCCCCTTATTCCCCCTTCCAGCCCCCCTATTTCCCCCCCCAGCCCCCTTATTCCCCCTTCCAGCCCCCCTATCTGCCCCCCAGCCCCCCTATCTGCCCCCCAGCCCCCCTATTTCCCCCCCCAGCCCCCTTCCAGCCCCCCTATTTCCCCCCCCAGCCCCCTTATTCCCCCTCCCAGCCCCCCATTTCCCCCCCCAGCCCCCCTATCTGCCCCCCAGCCCCCCCAGCACCCACCTCCTCGTGCAGGTACTGGGGGATCTGGGTGGTTTTCCCGGAGCCGGTCTCCCCCTCGATGACCAAGATCTGGTGCCGGGCGATGGCGGCCACCAGCTCGTCGCGGTAGGGGAAGATGGGCAGGCTGCGCCGCACCTCCTGCGCCGACTGACGCCGCCGCTCCGCCTCCGGCACCGGCGCCGCCACCTCCTGAGGGCACCCGCAGCGTCCCCCTGGGGTCCCCGGTCACCGCCAGCGTCCCCAGAGCCCACCCACAGCCCCCCCCCCGGCCGCAGGGGAACTATGGCAGCTGTAGGACCCCCTCCAGCACCCAAAATCCTCCCTTTGTCCCCCCCAAAATCCCTCCCAGGACCTCCTCTAGCACCCAAAATCCTCCTTCTACAGCCCAAAATCCCCCCAGGGACCCCCTCCACTACCTCTAAATCCCCCTCTATCCCCCCAGAATCCCTCCCGTCACCCCCAGGACCCCCTCCAGCACCCCCAAATCTCCTCCCCCCCACACACACCCCCTCACCTTATCGGGCTCGGTGCCCTTCATCTGCACGGCGCTGACGAACTGGATCATCTCGTCCTCCTCCAGCACAAAGTCGTAATCTTTGGGGGGCTGACGGCGGGCGGCATCGCGCGCCCCAAACCTCAGGGACGCCGCCCCGATTCGCTCCTCCTCCCATCGCCGCTGCTCGTCCCGGGGGGCCATCCGCTCTTCCTCCCCTCCCGTCGTCTCCTCGCGCTCGGGGATCTTCTACGAGGAGGTAGAGAGAGCGGTGAAACCATCGCGGTGTTCCCCGAAACACCCCCCCCGGTATGACAGGGGGGACTTTGGGGGGATGGAAGAGTAATTTGGGGGGGATGGAAGGGGTCCTGGGGGCGATAGGAGGGATTTGGGGGGATAGAGGGAGGATTTGGGGTGCTGGAGAGGGTCCTGGGGGTAATAGGAGAGATCTTGGGGGGATAAAAAGAGGATTTATGGGGTAAAGGGGGTCCTGGGGGGGATAGGAGGGATTTTGGGGGGACAAAGGGAGGATTTAGGGTGCTGGAGGGGGTCTCAGGAGTGCTAGGAGGGACACTGAGGGGATGCAGGAGGAATTTGGGGTGCTGGAGGGGAGCCTGGTGGTGACGAGAGGGATTTGGGGGGGGATGCAGGGGGGCATTCGCGGCGTAAAGGGGGTCTCGGCGGTGACGAGAGGATCTCGGGGCGATAAAGGGAGGATTTGGGGGTGCCGGGCAGGACCCTGGGGGGATAGAGGAAGGATCTGGGGTGCCGGGGGAGGGTTTTGGGGACCCTCACCTTGCCGCGCGTCTCCTCGGGGATGTAATACCGGTTGCTTTTCTCCAGCTTCTCCTTCTCGCCGGCCCGTTTGTACTCGCGGGCCAGGTCCCGCACCCGCCGCTTGTACTCCAGCTCGCGCCGCTCCGCCCCCGTCAGCGCCTCCTCCCCGAAGAGGTATTCCTCGTCCGCGATCTCCGCTTCCAGCTCTTCCAACTTATCCCGTTCCCTTTTCGCTAAATATTCCCGGCGGGATTTTTTCCGGAGTTCGGGAACCTGTGGGGTTATAAACAGAATGAGGAGGAGGAATAAAATAAAAATAAAAAAAAAAAAAAAAGGGGGGGGGGGGCATCAGGGTTTTGGGGGTGGCAGCGCGGGGTCGGTCGGATCTTGGAGCTCACCATGGTTTTTTGATCTTCTTCGGCGACTTTGAGGCGTTTCTGGGCTTCTTCGTAGGCCTGGGGGAGGGGGGAAAGGGGGTGAGGAGGGGCGGGGGACCCCAAATTCTAGCTGCAGAGCATGGGGGAGGTGGGGGGGGTTAATGGCACCCCCAGACCCCCCGATCCCACCCAGGGATGTCAAATCTGAGGCAGGAGGCAGGCAACCCCCAACCCAGATCCACCCTGGGACCCCCCCAATCCCACCCAGCACCCCCCAATCCCAGCTGGGACCCCTAAATCAAACCCAGGGACCCCCAGGAATCAGGCGAGGCCCCCAGCCCCCCGCCAGTCCCATCCAGGGACCCCAAACTCTACCCAGGATCCCCCCCAATTTCTATCCAGGGACCCCAAATCCCACCCAAGGACCCTGAGGAGCACGGCAGGAACCCTCCCACCCCTGCTGTGATCCCCAAATCCCACCCAGGAACCCCAGTTCCCACCCAACCCCCCCTAAATCCCACCCAGGGTCCCCCAACCCCACACAGGGACCCCCAGCAGCACAGCAAGACACCCCCCCCCCCCCATCCTGCCTATGACCCCCAAATCCCAGCCAAGGCCCCTAAATCCCACGCAGGGACTCCCCAGGAAGTCAGCAAGGTTCCCCCAAACACATCCGGGCCCCCCCAAACCTCTCCCCCCCCCCGCCCGTCACCTTGGCGTCGGGGCGGGCGAGGACGGTGCGCGTTCGGTCGCGGTCGCGGCGGCGCAGGCGCTCGGCGAAGGCGTCGCGTTCCTCCAGGTCCCGCAGCCGTTCCCGCTCTGACGCTTCCCATTCCGCTTCCGGCTCCTCGGGGGGCTCCGGAGCCCTGGGTTGGGGTGAGCAGGGGAAAGTGGGTCACACTGGAGGGACCCCAAAACCCAGGGGGGGGACCCCAAAACTCACAGACTTTAATGATTTGGGGAGCCCTAAAACGTTTTAAGTGATGTTGAGGACGCAAACCAGCACCCCAAAGGATCCTGAAAGCTCAGGGGGACCCCAAGGGTGACAAGAGGACCATGAGACACCCGGGGGGACCCCAAAAGCCTGGAGGGGATCCCAATATCCAGGGGGACCCCGAGCATTTGCACTGAACCTCAGGGGCCAGGAGGAAACCCTGAGACCCCCAGAATTAGGGGGGGACCCCAAAAACCAGGGGGACCCTGAGCACCTGTGGGCACCCCCAGGAGCCAGGAGGAACCCCCGAGACCCCCGATAACCGGGGCGACGCCCCGAGCCCCGGTGCTACTCACGGCAGGGACGTCGGCGAGGGGCTGGAGGCCTCGGGCGACTCGGAGCGTCGTCGTCGAAGGTGCCGTCGGCGTCGGCGGGAAGCGTCGTCCGCGCTGGGGGCGGAGCCGTGGGAAGGGGCGGAGCTGGGGGCGGGGCCTGGCCCCTCCTCGTCGCTGTCGACCAATCGGTAGCCCTGGCTGCGGCGTTGCAGCTCCAGCGCCGCCCGCTCGGCCGCTCGGCCCGGGGGTTCCCGCGGGGCATCGCGGGGCACCTGGGGGGGCGGGGACAGCCTTAGGACACGCCTCCTCTGCGGTTTGGCCACGCCCCCCTCGGCCTGGCCACGCCCACCGGGCCCCTTTCTCACCCTATTGGTGACTCCACCCTGCGAGCCACGCCCCCTCCCCTGGCCCCACCTTCTCACCTTAAAGCCACACCCCCACCGCATTAGACACGCCCCCACCGGCACAGGCTCCTCCCACTTGCTGCCTCGCAAGCCCCGCCCCTCCAAGCACCAGCCCGTCGTGACAGCCCCGCCCCTTTCCCACAAGCCACGCCCCTTTCCCCACAAGCCACGCCCCCACCCGCACCTTCAACTCCCTCCCGGCACAGCCTAACCGCGAAGCCCCGCCCACTTTCCCCAGAGCTCCGCCCCCCTCGGGGGGGTGTGGGGGAAGCCCCGCCCACCTTCTCCCAGAGCTCCCGCGCGAAGGCGCGCACGCGCGGCTCCTCCACACGCAGCGCCTCTGTCTCCCGCAGCCGCTCCAACAGCTCCTCCACGCTGCGGCTCCGCCGCGCCAGCGCCACCAGGAAAGCGGGGACGTGCCGCCCGCTCAGCCCCAGCAGCGCCTGCAGCTCCCCGGATACCCACCGCTCCAGGGCCGCTGCCGCCGCCGCCGCCATGGCCGCTCCGCTTCCGCTTTCCCTCCCGGCCACCGTACTAGCACCACGCGCAGCCAATCCCCGCGCGGTCCGCCCCCTGCCGCGCTCTGCGCATGCGTGGCTACCTAGCACCGCCCACTCCCGCCCTCTGCGCATGCGTGAGTGGTGGCGGGCTCTTCCGCGAGGCTCCCCGCACGCGCCACGCCCCCCCCCCGGCCGCTCGGTGCGCATGCGCACTCCCGCTCTACCGCGACGCCTGTAAAATAATAAAACCCCAAACCCACCATTTTACCTCCCGGGCCGCCACCGCCGCCTCCCCCCCCGCCCCCGGTATCACCAGCCAGGATCACTGCAGCCGTCATCACTTTTTATTGTCACTTGTCGCGGTACAGTGTGGCCGAGTGGCGGCATGGCCCTCCCCACGGTGCAGGCCCAGGGCTTCGTTGCCATGCCAACGAGAGGAGGCCTCAGGCTTCGTTGCCACGGCAACGGGTGTAGGCCGCAGGCTTCTGGAGGCCTCGGGCTTCGTTGCCACAGCAACGGGAATAGGCCGCAGGCTTTAGTAGGCCTCAGGCTTCGTTGCCACGGCAACAGGACTAGGCCTCAGCCTTCGGCCTCTTCCACCCTCCCCCATTCTGTCTCCCCTCGGCCGCCTCGGGGTCTCCCCCATCCCCTCCAGGCCGGCCATCCCTCCCGCTCCCGCCCGCCCATCGCTCCTCACGCCTGTGCCCTGTCTCAGCCGTTTGCCCTCCCTGGGCCCAGTTGGGGCCTTCCTCCTCGCCCTCTGCTGCCCCTTCTCCGCCATCATCGCCCTCCCCACACAAAGTCCCCTCCCGCTCGCCCCCCGAGCCCCGTCCCCCCAAGCTTTGCCCCCCCCCCCCCCAGCTAATACTGCTGCGGCTTTACACCCCCACACACCCCCCCCTTGGCCCAGTTATAACTGGGCCTGGCCCAGTTCCTAACTGGGACAGCTCCGGTTGACCCAATACTGACAAAGTTGCCCCGCCCCTGGCTAAAAAATAGCCCTTAATTAGGCTAAAAAAAAACCTCGTTAAGGATAATTGACCTCAGCCCCCCCTCCCCCCCCCCGCTGCTAGAAAAGCTACAAAATGGGGAGGGAAGAGTTGGGACACCCCAAAATCCCCCCACGGTGCCCCCCACCCCCAGGGGGGAAGGGCAGAATGCCGCTGGGTCCCCAGGGTGGGGACAGTGTCCTTGTGCCCCCCCCCCCGGGGGCACATGGGGGTTTTTTTTGGGGGGGGGTGTCCTTGTCCATGTGTCTGGCCCTGTCCTGCCCCGCTGGGGGGGTCCCTCAGGTCCGGGGGGTCCCCTTGCCAGCAGGGGAGGGGTGGGGGGGTCCCATTGTGGCTCCCCCCGCCCCCCCCCCCCGGTGTGGGGCAGGGGCCGGGGTTACCGCCGGCAGGACTCATCTGGGGGGGGGGAAATAGGGGTGAGGACCCCGATGTCCCTCAGCCCCCCCAGGGCATCCAGGATCCCCATTACCCCCCCTCACGCCCCTCCCAGGGAGTCCAGAACCCCCATTACCCCCCCCAGATCATCCAGGACCCCCCATTACCCCCCTCAACACCCCCCCCCCCAGATCACCCATGACCCCCCATTTCCCCCCTCAATGCCCCAGGACCCCCCCATTACCCCCCCCAGATCACCCATGACCCCCCATTTCCCCCCTCAATGCCCCAGGACCCCCCATTACCCCCCTCAACACCCCCCCCAGATCACCCATGACCCCCCATTTCCCCCCTCAACGCCCCAGGACCCCCCATTACCCCCCCCAGCCCCCCCCCCCAGGCATCCAGTGCCCCCCCCGGGACACTCACCCACGAGCAGGGCGCGGGCTCTCAGCCCCCCCGGCAGCCCCCTCACTGGGGGGGGTTCGTCTTCATCCTCATCCTCATCGGGGACCGAGGGGGGTGCGGGGGTGGGGGGTGTCTCTTCGGGGGGGCCCCAGGCCGCCAGCGCTGCCCCCTCCGAGGGGTAACAGAAGGTGCGCTCCAGCTCCCGCTCGCTGAACCAAATCTTCAGCTGGGGGGGGGGGGGAACGGGACACACAGACACGTGGGGGGACATTGTGGGGATGGGGACACCCCCCCGGGGTCACCCCAGGGATGGGGACCCCCTGGGCCCCCCCCCCCCCCAATGCGCCCAGCTCCGGGGAGCAGCAGGGACATGTCCGTGTGTCCCCCCCGCCATGGGGGTTCCCATGACAATTAATCCCTTCCCAGCTTAATCATAATTAACGAGAAGCTATTAATGAGTGGGGGAGGGGGGGGTCACATGGCCCCACGGGGAGCGGGGGAGGGGAGAGGGGCAGAGGAAGAAGTTGGGGGGGGGGGAGGGGAGGGGGGGGGCACGACACCGCCCTGCTACTGCGGGAACCGTTTCCTCCCCCCTGCCCCCCCCGGTTCCTGTTTTTGGGGTGCCCTGGAGGATTCTGGGTAACGTCTCAGGGGTGACACCCCCCCCCTTTGTTTTAACCCCCGGACCCCTCTGCCCCCCCACGACTGCGGGGCCCGGGGCATCCGGACCCCCGAAATACACCCCCCCCCCCCCCCCCCAAAAAAAACCCCACCACCCCCCAGGCGTCAGGGCTGTTTGCTGCGCGGGGGGCAGGCAGGGGGGAGGCAGGGGGCAGGCAGGGGTGCGGGCAGGGGTGCGGGCAGGGAGAGGAAGCGGCGAGGGGCCACGTCCGGGCAGCCCAACAGCCCCCCCCCGCCTCGCTGTGCCCTGTCGGGGGGGGGGGGGACAAGGGGGGACAGGGACAAGGGGGGAGACCCCAGGAAGGGACGGGGGGAGGACAGGGACCAGGGATGGGGACGGGGGGGACAAGGGGGGACAAGGGGGGGGCAGGAACCAGGGATGGGGACGGGGGGGACAAGGGGGGGGGACAGGGACCAGGGATGGGGACACGGGGGGACAAGGGGGGGGGACAGGGATGGCGACATGGACCAGGGATGGGGACAAGGAGGTCTGGGATGGGGACAAGGATGGGGACAGGGGCTCCAGGGGAGCACGGCGGGGGGGGACAGGGCTGGGGATGGGGGGGGGCTGGAGGACACGGGGACATGGAGGGGACAGTGGGCAGGGGTGGCCTGGGGGGACACAGGGGGTCACGGGGGGACACGGGGGGGGGTCCCTACCTTCTTGCGGTGGGGGTCGTTCTTGGCCAGGCAGGAGCGGGGCAGGGCCAGGTACCCGCCGATGACCTGGATCTCCTCGGCCGTGGGGTATCGCTTCTTGGGGGGCCCCGGGGGAGCAACCGGGGGGGTGGGGGGTGTCGGGGGGGCAGCGGCTGATGGGGACCCGCCCTCGGGACCGTTGGGCGTCCCCCCCCGCCGGGGTCGCACCGTGATGGTGTTACCGCTACGGCGTTGCAAGGCCGGGTGGGCCGGGGGGGGCCCGGGCTCGCGACGGGGAGCCCCTCGCATGGCCGCCGGCCCGCTGCCCCCCCCCCCGCCCCCCAGCCCCGCCACGGCCCCGCCCTCCGCACGCCCCTGAGCGGGCGTCATGGCCGACACGGGCGAGGCGGGCGAGGCGGGCGACGCCGACGTCACGGCCGAGGCGGTGGGCGCGGAACCCTTGGTTGAGCCTTGGCCCTCGGCCGTGCCGGCGCCGTCGTGGCCACCCGCCGCCCCCTGCGGCCCTGGCGTCCCCCGGCCCTCCACCATCTTCCAGCTCTTGACCATGCCCTTGACCGTCCCCTGGCCCTCAACTGTCCCCAGGTCCGTGGTGGTCCCCGGACCCTCGGCCGTCCCCACACCTTTGGTTGACCCCAAACCGTCAACCGGCCCCGGGCTGGTGGCCAACGCGTGGCCCTTGGGCGTCCTGTGGGTCTCGGCCGCCTGCTGTCCCTCAGCCGTCCCCTGGCCCTCAACTGTCCCCAGGTCCTTGGTTGTCCCCTGACCCTCGGTCGTCCCTGGGCTGGTGGTCAACGCGTGGCCCTTGGCCGTCCTACAGCCCTCGACAGTCCCTTGTCCCTCAACCGTCCCCAAGCCCTTGGTTGTCCCCCGTCCCTCAACCGTCTCCAGGTCCTTGGTTGTCCCCAGACCTTCAGCTGTCCCCGGGCTGGTGGCCAACCCATGACCCTTGACCGTCCTACAGCCCTCCACCGTCCCCTGTCCCTCGGCCGTCCCCGCACCCTTGGCTACGCCCCATCCCTTGACCGTCCCAAGGCCCTTGACTGTCCCCCGTGTCTCAACCGTCCCCAGGTCCTTGGTTGTCCCCTGTCCCTCCACCGTCCCCGGGCTGATGGCCAACCTGTGGCCCTCAGCCACCCCCTGTCCCTCCACACCCTTGACTGACCCCCGCGCCTTGGCCATCCCCAGGTCCTTGGTTGTCCCCAGACCCTCGGCCGTCCCCGGGCTGGTGGCCAACATGTGGCCCTTGACCGTCCTGTGGGTCTCGGCCATCTGCTGTCCCTCAGCCGTCCCCTGGCCCTCGGCCGTCCCCACGCCTTTGGTTGACCCCAAACCATCAACCGGCCCCGGGCTGGTGGCCAACGCGTGGCCCTTGGGCGTCCTGTGGGTCTCGGCCGCCTGCTGTCCCTCAACTGTCCCCTGTCCCTCAACTGCCCCCACGCCCTTGGTTGCCCCCAGACCCTCAACCGTGCCCGGGCCGGTGGCCAACCCGTGTCCCTTGACCACCCCGTGGCTCTCGACCCCCTGCTGCCCCTCCGCGCCCCCCTGCCCCTCGCACCCCTCGTCCCCCGAGGTACGATGGCGGTTGGGGGACGTCTCGGGGGGGCTCTCGGGGAGCCCCTCGGTGCTGAGCGAGCGGGCAGGGGGTCGCTGGGCGAAGCGGCTGAGCAGGCGACTGACGCGACCCCGGGGGGGTTCGCTCTCCCCGCAGCGCTCCAACCCCTCGGCGCTCCGGCTCAGCCCCGGCGCCAACGCCAGCGACCCCCCGTCGGGGACCCCCCCCGCGGCCGCCCCCGCTTTGGCTCGACGCCGTTCCAGCAGCTCTCGCTTCCAAGGGGGCAACTGGGCCGCCCGGTCCCGCTGCTCCCGCTCGCGCCGTCGAGCCGCTTCCTCCTCCCGCCGGCGCCGTTCCAGCAGCTGCAGCTTCCAACCCGGCACCGCCATCGCCTGCCGCGGGATGGGGCAATGCGGGGGTCGGGATGGGGTGGGGGGGACGGTGGAGCTGCCAGGGGTGGGGGAGGAACCAGGGATGGGGTCAGGGATGGTGGAGGAACCAGGGATGGGTCGGGGGTGGTGGAGGAACCAGGGATGGGATGGGGGTGGTGAAACCACCAGGGATGGGGTCAGGGGTGGTGGAGGAACCAAGGATGGGTTGGGGGTGGTGGAGGCACCAGGGATGGGGTCAGGGATGGTGGAGGAACCAGGGGTGGGGTCAGGGATGGTGGAGGAACCAAGGATGGGGTCAGGGGTGGTGGAACCACTGGGGATGGGTCAGGGGTGGTGGAGGAACCAGGGATGGGATGGGGGTGGTGGAGGAACCAGGGGTGGGGTCAGGGATGGTGGAGGAACCAAGGATGGGTTGGGGGTGGTGGAGGAACCAAGGATGGGTTGGGGATGGTGGAGGAACCAAGGATGGGTCGGGGGTGGTGGAGGCACCAGGGATGGGTCGGGGGTGGTGGAGGCACCAGGGATGGGGTCAGGGATGGTGGAGGAACCAAGGATGGGTTGGGGGTGGTGGAGGCACCAAGGATGGGTTGGGGATGGTGGAGGCACCAGGGATGGGTCGGGGGTGGTGGAGGCACCAGGGATGGGTTGGGGGTGGTGGAGGAACCAGGGATGGGATGGGGGTGGTGGAACCACCAGGGATGGGGTCAGGGGTGGTGGAGGCACCGGGGATGGGTCAGGGATGCCAGAACCACCAGGGCTGGGGATGGGGGTGGTGGAGCTGGGACGGGGGCCACCAAGGCGCCCAGCGATGAGACCACCAGTGACGGGGACAGACCGGGGGGGGGTGGGAGGGGAGGGAGGGGACACCTGGGGCCACGGCGGCCGCTCCTCACCCCGTCACGCTCCTTCCGCGGCCCCTGACATCCCGCACATGGCCGGGGCGGGGGGGGGACACACACCCCCACACCCCCACCCCCCCCGGCACGGGGACACCCCGAGCGTGTGGGACACTGTCCCGAGTGGGGGGGGGGGGACCCACGGGCCCCCCCCAGGGTGGGGGTGCGGCCCCCCCAGCGCGCGGGCGGAGCTGCCTTTGTCGGGGAAGGGCGGAGGAGTTTGGGGGGGGGGGGGGAAGGGAAGGGAAATCCCGGCCCCCCACCCCCCCCCTCCCCCTCCCACGAGGGACCCAGACGTCCGAGTGGGGGGAGGGGGGGCCGGGGCGGGGGGGAGGGGTCCCCGCGTACTCACCCCGGGATGGAGCGGGACCCAGGCGGCCGGGAGGGACCGGGAGGAGGAGGAGGAGGAGGAAGAAGGGGGGGGGGCGGGGGGGGATGAAAAGCGGCTTTTAGCGCGGGGGGGGGGGGTGGGGGAGGGGAGGGATGACTCGCAGGAACCCAGACGTCCGGGCGGGTGTTCGCCCCCCCCCCGCCCCCCCCTTTGTTATCCGCCCGATGGGGGCTCGGAGGGACCCGGGGGGGCGGGGTTAAATCCCCAAAACTGGCCGGAACCCAAACGGGCCCGGGGGGGAGGGGGGGAAGGGCACCCCAAAAAGCGGGAGGGACCCCGGGACCCCCCAATCCGGGGGGGGGGGGGGGCGTCTTTGTGTGCGGAAGAAGGGGGGGAGGGGGCGGGGTTTGGCCGAGGGGAGGGGCCCGTGCGGGAGGGGGCGGGGCCGCCGCGGTGTTATTGTAGGGTCGCACGGGCAGCGCCACCGCGCGGGCGCCTGGGACCCCCCAAACGCTTCCCCCCCCCCCCCGCCCGGGGGGTCCCACAGGGATCCCGTCACCCCCCCGGACCCCCCCACATCCCCAGGGACCCCCCCAGGATTCCCCCTCCCCCCCGGGACCCCCCCACATCCCAGTAACCTCCCCGGAACCCCTCCGGGACCCCCCGCCCCCCCCCCCCCACATCCCCAGGGACCCCCCAGGTCCCTGTCCGGGACCACCCGTATCCCCCCCCCCGATCCCCAGGATTCACCCCAGGACCCCCCTGCCTGGGAACCCCGGGGTGCCCCCCCGGATCGACCCCCCGGGTCCCCCCCAGACCTCCACAATCCCCCCCCGGACCCCCCTCTCCCCCCCCCCCCAGGGACCCTCCCTATCTCTCCCCCCGGGATCCCCCCAGGATCCCCCCCCGGACCCCCCTTTCCCCCTCTAGTGACCCCCCCCGCATTCCCCCCCCCCCCAGAACCCCCCCTGGATCCCCCCCAGACCCTCAGAATCCCCCCCGAACCCCCCGACCTCCCCTCCCCCAGGGACCCCCCTTTCCCTCCCCCCAAGGACCCCCTTTCCCCCCCCGGACCCCCCAGACCCCCAGAATCCCCCCCCCGAGGGAACCCCTTTCCTTCCCCCCAAAGACCCCCTTTCCCCCCCCGGACCCCCCAGACCCCCAGCATCCCCCCCGGACCCCCCTCTCCCCCCCCCCCAGGGACCCCCCTCCCCCCCCCCCGGACCCCCCCCGGATACCCCCAGGGACCCCCCTTTCCCTCCCCCCAAGGACCCCCTTTCCCCCCCCCCCGGACCCCCCAGACCCCCAGAATCCCCCCCCCGAGGGAACCCGTTTCCCCCCCCCGGACCCCCCTTTCCCCCCCCCCCCCCCGATCCCCGGGATCCACCAGACCGGTTCCCCCCCCCCAGCCAGGGCGTGCCCCCCCCCCCCCCGCGGTCACCGCCCGGCCCCTAATGGCGGGTTGGGGGGGCCCGGGCACCCCACCCCCCCCACCCACCCCGCCCCGACTCGGGGTGCGCCCTGACCCCGATGGGGGGGGCAGCGGCTCGGGGGTGTCCCCCGGCCCCGCCAAGCGGGTCAGTCCCAGTGACTCACGGGTTTAACGCGGGCGGGGCCCCCCCCGCCCCCCCGCGCGGTGGCACCCCGGGGTGCCCCACCCCCCCGCACCCTATTTAAGGTCCGTCCCGGTGTCCCCGACGTCCCCGGTGCCCCCCCCCGCCATGGCCGGTCCCCGGCTGCCCGCGGCCCTCGGGCTCCTGCTGCTCTGCCTGTGCCTGCCAGGTGGGACTGGGAGGGACTGGGAGGGACTGGGAGAGACTGGGATGGGACTGGGAGAGACTGGGATGGGGACTGGGATGGGGACTGGGAGGGACTGGGAGAGACTGGGATGGGGACTGGGATGGGACTGGGAGAGACTGGGAGAGACTGGGATGGGGACTGGGATAGACTGGGATGGGACTGGGATGGGGAGTGGGATGGGACTGGGATGGGACTGGGGTACACTGGGATAGACTGGGAGAGACTGGGATATACTGGGATGGGACTGGGATGAGGACTGGGAGAGACTGGGATAGACTGGGATGGGGAGTGGGATGGGACTGGGATATACTGGGATATACTGGGATGAGGACTGGGAGAGACTGGGATGGGGCTGGGAGAGACTGGGATGGGGACTGGGATGGGGAGTGGGATGGGACTGGGATGGGACTGGGATAGACTGGGATAGACTGGGATGGGACTGGGATAGACTGGGAGAGACTGGGATATACTGGGATATACTGGGATGGGACTGGAATGAGGACTGGGAGAGACTGGGATAGACTGGGATGGGGAGTGGGATGGGACTGGGATATACTGGGATATACTGGGATGAGGACTGGGAGAGACTGGGATGGGGCTGGGAGAGACTGGGATGGGGACTGGGATGGGGAGTGGGATGGGACTGGGATGGGACTGGGATGGGACTGGGATATACTGGGATAGACTGGGATAGGGACTGGGATGGGAACTGGGAGAGACTGGGATATACTGGGATAGACGGGGATGGGGACTGGGATGGGACTGAGAGAGACTAGGATGGGACTGGGATATACTGGGATATACTGGGATAGGGACTGGGATGGGAACTGGGATGAGGACTGGGAGGGATTGGGAAGGACCGGGATGTACTGGGAGAGACTGGGATGGGGACTGGGAGATACTGGGAAGGACTGGGATGGAGACTGGGAGGGACTGGGGTGGAACTGGGAGGCACTGGGATGGAGATGAGGGGTTACTGGGAGGCACTGGGAGCCGGGGGGGACCCGCTGACGCCCGCTTTGGCCCAGACGCCTCCGGCCGCTGCGACTCGGGCTCCCGCCTGGTCCCGCTGACGGCCGGGGTGGATCCCTGCAAGGATCCCGCCGGATTCCTCAGCCCCCAGCTGGGCGGGGCCGGAGCGGGATCCTCCGGAGGAGAGGGATCCTACGGCAATTCGGGATCCTCCGGAAATTCGGGATCCTCCGGAGGAGAGGGATCCTACGGCAATTCGGGATCCTATGGAGGAGCGGGATCCTACGGAGGCGGATCGGGATCCTCCGGCAATTCGGGATCCTACGGAGGAGCGGGATCCTACAGCGGCTCGGGAGTATCCCAGGGAGGCGGAAGCTCTTCGGGATCCTACGCGTCACCGGGATCCCCTGGGGGCAAGCCAGGATCCTATGGGAGCAGACCGGGATCCCACGGGGACGGCTCGGGATCTTTTGTGTCGCCGGGATCCGGTGGGCCCTCGGGATCCTACGGAGTCGGGTCTTACGGGGGCGGATCCGGGAGACCCAGCTCGTACGCGGGAAGCGGATCCTATGGGGGATCCAGCTCCTATGGAGGATCCAGTTTGGGATCCTATGGAAGCGGATCCGGATCAGGCAGACCTGGATCCCAGGGGGGGAGCGGATCCGGATCGGGCAGACCCGGCTCATCTCAAGGAGGATCCAGTTCAGGATCAGGATCAGGGAAACCCGGATCGGGATCCTATGGAGGCAGCTCAGGATCCTACGGGGGATCCGGATCCTATGGAGGATCCAGTTCCTACGGAGGATCTGGATCTTATGGAGGCAGGCCAGGATCCTATGGGGGATCGTATGGAGGATCCAGTTCAGGATCGGGCAGACCCGGCTCCCAGGGGGGCAGCGGATCGGGATCAGGCAGACCCGGATCCCACGGAGGCAGCGGATCCCATGGGGGAAGCGGGTCTGGATCAGGCAGACCTGGCTCCCAGGGGGGCAGCGGATCCCAAGCAGGCAGCGGATCGGGATCCTACGGGAGCAGCTCAGGATCCTACGGGGGCAGCTCAGGATCCTATGGGGGATCGGGATCCTACGGGCTCCCTGAGTCCTACGGGGATGATTCGGGATCCTTTGGGGAATCAGGATCCTACGGGGGCTCATCAGGATCTTATGGGGGATCAGGATCCTATGGAGAATCAGGATCCCAGGGGGGTGGCTCGGGATCGTATGGAGGATCAGGATCCCAGGGGGGTGGATCGGGATCTTATGGCAGACCAGGATCCTATGGGGGTGGCTCGGGATCCCAGGGGAGTGGATCGGGATCTTATGGGGGATCAGGATCCTACGGGGGTGGATCGGGATCTTACGGAGGGTCGGGATCCCAGGGGGGTGGATCGGGATCTTATGGCAGACCAGGATCCTATGGGGGTGGCTCGGGATCCCAGGGGAGTGGATCAGGATCTTATGGGGGATCGGGATCCCAGGGGGGATCGGGATCCTACGGGGGTGGATCAGGCTCTTATGGCAGACCAGGATCCTACAGTGGTGCATCGGGATCCTACGGTGGTGGATCAGGATCTTACGGGGGGTCGGGATCCTACGGAGGGATCCGGCGCCCCGGGTACAAGAATCCCGGGATCCCCTTCATACCAGGGCTGCGGGATCCGGCCCGGATCGGGGGCTACATCCCCACGCACCGTGGGCCCCCCACGGGATCCACTCAGGGATCTGGCTCCGACTTCGGATCTGGTGTGGGATCCGGCTCTGGGTCAGGGACCTACGGCTCCGGGGGGGGCTCCAGGCCGGGATCTGGGATGGGATCCGGGATGGGATCTGGGATGGGATCGGGGGGGGGCTCCAGGCCGGGATCCGGGATGGGATCCGGGATGGGATCGGGGGGGAGCTCCAGGCCAGGATCTGGGGGGGGATCTGGGATGGGATCGGGGGGGGGCTCCAGGCCGGGATCTGGGGGGGGATCTGGGACGGGATCCGGCCAGTCCCAGTCCAGCTGCGGGGGCTGTGACAAGTAGATCCCCCCGCTCCCGTGTCCCAATAAAGTCGTCGGATCGCGGCACCCGCCTCGTCCCTGTCCCCACGCGTGTCCCCACACGTGTCCCCACACGTGTCCCCACGCCCACGCGTGACCCAGCCTGTCCCCACGCGTGTCCCCACGTGTCTCGGTACCGGATGAACTGGTGCGGCCGGTTCATGCCCGCGGCTGGGGACGGGGGGGATGGGGGGGGGACACTGGGGAGGTGGGGATGGGGACATGGGGGATGGGGACATCAGGGACATGGGGGATGGGGACATGGGGGATGGGGACATGGGGGATGGGGACATCAGGGACATGGGGGATGGGGACACCAGGGATGGGGACATGGGGGATGGGGACATGGGGGATGGGGACATGGGGGATGGGGACATCAGGGACATGGGGGATGGGGACATGGGGGATGGGGACATGGGGGATGGGGACATGGGGGATGGGGACATCAGGGACATGGGGGATGGGGACATGGGGGATGGGGACATCAGGGACATGGGGGATGGGGACACCAGGGATGGGGACATCAGGGACATGGGGGATGGGGACACCAGGGATGGGGACATGGGGGATGGGGACATCCATGGGATGGGGACATGGGGGACATCAGGGACATGGGGGATGGGGACATCCATGGGATGGGGACATCAGGGACATGGGGGATGGGGACACCAGGGATGGGGACATCAGGGATGGGGACATCAGGGACATGGGGGACATGGGGGATGGGGACATCCATGGGATGAGGACGCCAGGGATGGGATGGGGACACTGAGGACATGGGGGATGCGGACATCCATGGGATGGGGACACTCAAGAGGATGGGGACATCCATGGGATGGGGACACTCAAGAGGATGGGGACACCAGGGATGGGGACATGGGGGATGGGGACATCCATGGGATGGGGACATCAGGGACATGGGGGACATCAGGGATGGGGACACTCAAGAGGATGGGGACACCAGGGGTGGAGACATGGGGGACATGGGGGATGGGGACATCGGGGATGGGGACACCAGGGGTGGGGACACTCAAGAGGATGGGGACATGGGGGACATGGGAGATGGGGACATCCATGGGATGAGGACACCAGGGATGGGATGGGGACACTGAGGACATGGGGGATGCGGACATCCATGGGATGGGGACACTCAAGAGGATGGGGACATCCATGGGATGGGGACACCAGGGGTGGGGACATCAGGGACATGGGGGACATGGGGGACATCAGGGACATGGGGGACATGGGGGATGGGGACATCCATGGGATGGGGACACTCAAGAGGATGGGGACATCAGGGATGGGGACATGGGGGATGGGGACATCCATGGGATGGGGACACCAGGGGTGGGGACATCAGGGACATGGGGGACATGGGGGATGGGGACATCCATGGGATGGGGACACTCAAGAGGATGGGGACATCAGGGATGGGGACACCAGGGGTGGGGACATCCATGGGATGGGGACATGGGGGACATCAGGGACATGGGGGACATGGGAGATGGTGACACCAGGGATGGGGACATTGGGGATGGTGACACTCAAGAGGATGGGGACATGGGGGACATGGGGGACATGGGGGACATGGGGGACACCAGGGGTGGGGACATCCATGGGATGAGGACACCAGGGATGGGATGGGGACACTGAGGACATGGGGGATGCGGACATCCATGGGATGGGGACACTCAAGAGGATGGGGACATCCATGGGATGGGGACACTCAAGAGGATGGGGACATCAGGGATGGGGACACCAGGGGTGGGGACATCCATGGGATGGGGACACCAGGGACGGGATGGGTGAGCCGAGGGCACCCGTGGGGCCGGTGGCACTTGGGGACACGAGGGGACGGGACATGGGGGCTGGGCCAGGGCCACCCATGGGTGGTGCTGGGCGACACTGGGGAGGCGGCCCTGAAACTGGGGCTGGAGGGAGGGGGTGACACCAACCAGTACGAGCCCCAAGAGACCAGTGTGGTCCCGTAAAGACCAGTATGGCCCCACAGAGACCAGTATGGCCCCATAAGCACCAGTACGAGTCCTGTAGGGACCAGTGTGACCCTGTAGAAACCAGTATAGCCCTAAAGGGACCAGTATGGTCCCATAAAGACCAGTATGACCCTGAAAGGGACCAGTATGGTCCCATAAAGACCAGTATGACCCTGTAGGAACCAGTATGACCCTAAAGGGACCAGTATGACCCTAAAGGGACCAGTATGGTCCCATAAAGACCAGTATGACCCTGTAGGAACCAGTATGACCCTAAAGGGACCAGTATGGTCCCATAAAGACCAGTATGACCCTGAAAGGGACCAGTATGACCCTAAAGGCACCAGTATGGTCCCATAAGCACCAGTACGAGTCCTGTAGGGACCAGTGTGACCCTGTAGGAACCAGTATAGCCCTAAAGGGACCAGTATGGTCCCATAAAGACCAGTATGACCCTGAAAGGGACCAGTATGGTCCCATAAAGACCAGTATGACCCTGTAGGAACCAGTATGACCCTAAAGGGACCAGTATGGTCCCATAAAGACCAGTATGACCCACAGGGACCAGTATGAGCCCAGTTGGGCTCTCAGGAACAGTTCCAGCCCCCCCAGACACCCATGGGTGGGGGGGCGGGGGTGTCCCCACCCAACGTGGGTGGCCCCACCCGGGCGTGGCGGAAATGGCGGGTGGGAGGATCCCCACCCACCTGACCTTAAAACCAGTGCTCCCAGTGCTCCCAGTGCTCCCGGTCCTTCCTGACCAGCACCCATGGGTGCCCCGGGGACCCCGGGGGTCCTGCTCTGCCTGCTCGCCCTGCTCGGCCCCCACCCGCTCGGTAGGTGCCCGGACACCCAGGGCCCCTCCCGGGTTTGGGGGTGGGGGGGGGTGGGGACACCCCAATGCCTTGGGGGGGGGGCACACGGGGGGGGGGGGGGCGGGGGGAGAACTGGGGGTCCCGGCTGCCCGCGGCCCCTCGGGGGGGGGGGATTGGGGGGGTCCTGGGCACCGGGGTCCCCTGTCCCCATGGCTGACCCCCCCCCCCCCTTTGTGTGTGTCCCCCCCCCAGGTGTCACCGCCCGCAGCCTGCCCGTCCCCACCACCGTCCCCGTCCCCACCACCGCGGCCACCACCGTCCCCGGTCCTGCCCCCAATATCGTCCCCACCCCCGCCCCCACCACCCTCCCCACCCCCGTCCCCGTGCCCACGGCGGCTGAGGACGACGACGACGACGACGACGACGAAGAGGAGGAGGCCGAAGGCCGCGTGATGGCGGCTCTGGAGCGCCTGGCCCTGGCTCTGCAGAGCCCCCCCCGGCACCGCCGCGACCCCCCCGGCCCCGAGACCCTCCTGGAGCTCGTCCCCGAGCTGAGGGAGCTGCTGGGCCCCCCCCTGCCCCCCCCCGGGGCCCAGCCCCCCAACCTGCCCCCCCGGGGCCAGGCTGGAACTGGGGGGGCCCCGACGGCTGCGGCCCCGTGAGCCCTGCCGGGAGCCACCCGGGTGTGGGGGTGGCCCCCCATGGCCCCCCCGGTGTCCCCATGGCCCCCCCAGTGTCCCCATGGCCCCCCATGGTCCCCCATGGCCCCCCATGACCTCCTGGTGTCCCCATGGCCCCCCATGGTCCCCCCGGTGTCCCCATGGCCCCCCCAGTGTCCCCATGGCCCCCCATGGCCCCCCATGGTCCCCCATGGTCCCCCATGGCCCCCCATGACCTCCTGGTGTCCCCATGGCCCCCCCAGTGTCCCCATGGCCCCCCATGGCCCCCCCATGGCCCCCCCAGTGTCCCCATGGCCCCCCATGGTCCCCCATGGCCCCCCATGACCTCCTGGTGTCCCCATGGCCCCCCATGGTCTCCCCGGTGTCCCCATGGCCCCCCCAGTGTCCCCATGGCCCCCCATGGTCCCCCATGGTCCCCCATGGCCCCCCATGACCTCCTGGTGTCCCCATGGCCCCCCCAGTGTCCCCATGGCCCCCCATGGCCCCCCCATGGCCCCCCCAGTGTCCCCATGGCCCCCCATGGCCCCCCATGACCCCCTGGTGTCCCCATGGCCCCCCATGGCCCCGTGCCCCCCCCGGTGTCCCCGTCCCCCCCCCAGCTCAATAAACGCTGCAGCCCCACGCCGTGTCCCTGGCTGATGGGTATGGGGGCTATGGGGTCCTGCACGGGCTGGGCTATAGGGTGGGGCTATAGGGACCTGGCTATAGGGTGGGGCTATAGGGTGGGGCTATAGGGACCTGGCGATAGGGTGGGGCTATAAGGTGAGCCTATAGGGACCGGGCTATAGGGTGGGGCTATAAGGTGAGCCTATAAGGTGAGCCTATAGGGTGGGGCTATAGGGTGGGGCTATAGGGTGAGCCTATAGGGACCTGGCGATAGGGTGGGGCTATAGGGTGAGCCTATAGGGACCGGGCTATAGGGTGGGGCTATAGGGTGAGGCTATAGGGACCGGGCTATAGGGTGAGGCTATAGGGACCTGGCGATAGGGTGGGGCTATAGGGTGAGGCTATAGGAGCGGGGTTGTAGGGATCACATGTGTAGGGGTTGGGCTATAAAGGTATAGAGACAACGCTATAGGGAGCAGGTCTGTAGGGGCTGGGCTATAGGGTGAGGCTATAGGAGGTGGGCTATAGGGACCAGACCTATAGGGGCCATAGGGGTCACGGCTATAGGAGCCATAGGGGTCACACCTATAGAGGCTATAGGGACCACACCTATAGTGGCCGTAGGGACCACACCTATAGGGGCCATAGGGGTCACACCTATAGTGGCCATAGGGGTCACACCTATAGTGGCCATAGGGGTCACACCTATAGGGGCCGTAGGGGTCACACCTATAGGGGCCATAGGGACCACACCTATAGTGGCCGTAGGGACCACACCTATAGGGGCCATAGGGGTCACACCTATAGTGGCCATAGGGGTCACACCTATAGTGGCCATAGGGGTCACACCTATAGGGGCCGTAGGGGTCACACCTATAGTGGCCATAGGGGTCACACCTATAGGGGCCATAGGGGTCACACCTATAGGGGCTATAGGGACCAGCCCCATAGGGGCCATAGGGGTCACACCTATAGGGGCCATAGGGGTCACACCTATAGGGGCCGTAGGGTGCAGCCCCACAGGGGCCGTAGGGTGCCCCGCCCGCAGCACGGCACGCCGGGAGCCCTGACTCATGGGGTGCTGCCGCCACGTCCCCCCTCGACCTTCCGGGTCGGCCAGTCCACGCCAGCTCCCCACCCCCGCCCGGGGGGGCCCGGGCCGCCCCACCCCCCCCTCTGGGTGTCTATAAGAGCCAGGGGGGGCCCCAGTGCTCCCAGTGCTCCCAGTGCTCCCAGTGCTGCACTGCAGACAGCTGCCACTGCCACCAGGTAGGGACCCCCCCCGCCCTGGATGTCTGGGTGACAAATCTGGGGGGCACTGGGGGGTACTGGGGGGCACTGGGGGGGCACTGGGGGGCACTGGGTGACACTGGGGGGGGTACTGGGTGTCACTGGGGGGGCACTGGAGGTCACCGGGTGACACTGGGGGTCACTGGGGGGCACTGGGGGGGCACTGGGTGTCACCGGGTGACACTGGGTGACACTGGGGGGCACTGGGAGACACTGGGGGGGCACTGGGGGACACTGGGGGGCACTGGGGGGGCACTGGGGGGGCACTGGGGGTCACTGGGGGTCACTGGGGGGCACTGGGTGTCACCGGGTGACACTGGGTGACACTGGGGGGCACTGGGGGGCACTGGGTGACACTGGGGGGGTACTGGGTGTCACTGGGGGGGCACTAGAGGTCACTGGGTGACACTGGGGGTCACTGGGGGGGCACTGGGTGTCACTGGGGGGCACTAGAGGTCACTGGGTGTCACTGGGGGTCACTGGGGGGGCACTGGGGGGACACTGGGGGGGCACTGGGGGGCACTGGGGAAGATGGGGGCAGGGGATGGCCCTGGGGTCCCCATACTTGGGGAGGGGGGCGCTGGGTGGAGGGGGGGGGGGCTGTGGTGGGGTCCCCGTCTCTGGGGGGCACTGGAGGAGGTTGGGGGGCAGGGACTGGCCCCGGCCACCCGGGTCCCCCCCGAGCACCCCCTGACCCCCCCCTGCTCTCCCCCCCCCCCCCCAGCATGGCCGAACGCCGACCCACGGCCCCCCCCGCCCCCCCGCAGCCGCAGCCCCCCCCCCGCCCGGGCCCCCCCCCCGAGCCCCAGAGCCCCCCCCGACCCGACAACCCCGACCCGCCGCTGCCCGGCATCCCCGTGGCCCCGTGGCCCCCCCTGCCCGAGTGGGACGGGGGCAGCGACGGCGAGAAGCCCCCGCCGGGCCGCGAGGAGACGTCGGGGACGAGGGGCAGCAGCTGACCCGGGCAGGGGGTGGTCACCGGCCCCGTGGGGCCACCACCCGCCCCACGGAGCCACCACCCGCCCCATGGAGCCACCACCCGCCCCATGGAGCCGCCACCAGCCCCATGGGGCCACCACCCGCCCCACGGAGCCACCACCCGCCCCATGGAGCCACCACCCGCCCCATGGAGCCGCCACCCGCCCCACAGGGCCACCACCAGCCCCACAGAGCCGCCACCAGCCCCATGGGGCCACCACCCGCCCCACGGAGCCACCACCCGCCCCATGGAGCCACCACCAGCCCCATGGGGCCACCACCCGCCCCACGGAGCCACCACCCGCCCCATGGAGCCACCACCAGCCCCACAGGGCCACCACCAGCCCCACAGAGCCGCCACCAGCCCCACGGGGCCACCACCAGCCCCATGGAGCCGCCACCAGCCCCATGGGGCCACCACCAGCCCCACAGGGCCACCACCAGCCCCACAGAGCCGCCACCAGCCCCATGGGGCCACCACCTGCCCCATGGAGCCACCACCAGCCCCATGGGGCCACCACCCACCCCATGGAGCCACCACCAGCCTGGGACCCTGTGGATGTCCTGGAGAAGAGCCACCAACGTCCTCAACCCCCCTTGATTGACCTCAAGGGTGTCCCCAAGAAGAACCACCGTCGTCCTGGCCCCATGGACAACCTCAGCCCCACAGATGCCATAGATGTCCTCAAGAAGAGCCACCGTTGTCCTGCCCCAGTTGACCCCACAGATGTCCTCAAGAAAAGCCACCGTCACCCTCGGTACCCCTGGCCCCACACGCCCCACAGATGTCCCCCAGAAAAGCCACCACCGTCCTGGCCCCACAGACGTCCCCAATTAAAGACTCATCGGGTCCCACTCTTGGTGTTGCCATGGAGGGTGGGGGGCGTGGGGGGTGACTGAGACCCAGCGCACTCGTGACACGGGGTGGGGGGTGTCCAGGCAACGGACCCTTCATGAAGGGACCCCCGGGGTGTCCCCTCCCCGTCCCTGTGGGACCCCAAGGTCAGCCCAGAGATGAGGGACAAGGACAGGGGTGATGCTGCTTCCACCTTTAATGGGGACACGGGGACGGGGACACGGGGTTGGGGACAGGATGGAGACACAGGGATGGGGACACCAGGATGGGGACACGGGGATGGGATGGGGACAGGATGGGGACAGGATGGGGACAGGATGGGGACACCAGGATGGGGACACGGGGATGGGATGGGGACAGGATGGGGACAGGATGGGGACATGGGGATGGGGACACCAGGATGGGGACACGGGGATGGGATGGGGACAGGATGGAGACACCACAATAGGGACATGGGGATGGGGACACCAGGATGGGGACACAGGGATGGGGACATGGGGATGGGGACAGGATGGGGACACCAGGATGGGGACATGGGGATGGGGACACGGGGATGGGGACATGGGGATGGGGACAGGAAGGAGACATGGGGATGGGGACACCAGGATGGGGACACAGGGATGGGGACATGGGGATGGGGACAGGATGGGGACACCAGGATGGGGACATGGGGATGGGGACACGGGGATGGGGACAGGATGGAGACACCACGATAGGGACATGGGGATGGGGACACCAGGATGGGGACAGGATGGGGACAGGGGGATGGGGACACCAGGATGGGGACACCAGGATGGGGACAAGGACAGGGTCTGGGGATGCAGGGACAGGATGGAGACCCGGTGACAGTGACACGAGGACAGGACGTCCCCCGGCGCTACGGCATCTCCCACAGCTCCTCCGAGTATCCCCGACCTGGGGAGGGGACAAGGGTGAGGGACAGCGCTGGACACCAGGTTCCCCCCGTGTCCCCCACGTCCCCGTACCGTGGCTCTCGCTGTCCTCGACGTCCCTGGACACGTCCCGGCTACCGACGTCCCCGACGTCCCCGAGGTTGGAGCCGGGTGACGTCTCCCCACTGTGGCTCTCGCCCGAGCTCCTCGGCCACCCCTGGAGCGAGGGACGTCCCTGGGGACGCATCCCCTGTCCCGGGGGCTGGTGGGACGGTCCTTGGGGACGTGTCCTCAGTCCTTGGAGACGCGTCCTCGGTCCTTGGGGACGTGTCCCAACCTCTTGAGGACGTGTCCCTGGTTCTTGGGGTGATGTCTCTGGCTCTTGGGGTGATGTCCCCGGTTCTTGGGGACGTGTCCCAACCTCTTGAGGACGTGTCCCTGGTTCTTGGGGACGTGTCCCAGCTCCATGGGGACGTGTCCCTGGCTCTTGGGGTGATGTTCCTGGTCCTTGGGGACGTGTCCTCAGTCCTTGGGGACGTGTCCCAACCTCTTGAGGACGTGTCCCTGGCTCTTGGGGTGATGTCCCTGGTTCTTGGGGACGTGTCCCAACCTCTTGAGGATGTGTCCCTGGCTCTTGGGGACGTGTCCCAGCTCCATGGGGATGTGTCCCTGGCTCTTGGGGTGATGTTTCTGGCTCTTGGGGACGTGTCCCTGGCTCTTGGGGACGTGTCCCAACCTCTTGAGGACGTGTCCCTGGTTCTTGGGGTGATGTCCCCGGTTCTTGGGGACGTGTCCCAACTCCATGGGGACACGTCCCCGGTCCTTGGGGATGTTGATCTGGTCCCTGGGGCCACCTCGCTGGTCCTTGGGGACGTCTCTCAGGTCCCTGGAGCCACATCCCCAGACCCTGGAGCCACGTCCCTGGTCCGTGGGGACGTCGGGCGGGTCCTCGGGGACGTGTCCGCGGTCTGTGGGGTGGCATCTCCAAGCCAGGGGGTGACCCCAATGTCCCCGAGCCGGAGGGTGGCCCCGGGGACACCATTGTCCCCAAGGGGCCACGCGGGAGGAGGTGGAGGAACTGGAGCAGCGAGGCCAGGGCTTGTCCCCAAGGCTGCCCGGGGACGGGGACGGGCTCGGCGGGTCCTGCTGGGAGGTGACACTGGGGGGGACGGGGACCAGGGACACCACGTCCCCCCCCACCCCGGTGACCCCCAGTGTCCCCTCGTGTCCCTCCATGTCACATCTCCCCTTGTCCCCCGTGTCCCCCCCAACCCTGTGTCCCCCCCCATGTCCCCCTGTGTCCCCTGGTGTCCCCCATCCCCACGTCCCCCCCGTGTCCCCTGGTGTCCCCCTTACCTCGATGTCCCCTATGTCCCCCCCACATCCCCCCGTGTCCCCCATCCCCACGTCCCCCCCCATGTCCCCTAGTGTCCCCCATCCCCACGTCCCCCCCCCACGTCCCCCGATGTCCCCTCACCCCCCAGCAGCAGCAGCGTCCCCAGGGCCACCGCGAGCGTCCCCGTCACCCCCATGGCGCTGTCTGGGCACCCCCCCCCGGTGTCCCCAAGGATTTATAGACACCGGGACAGGGACGTCCCCTGGGTGGGGACACAGGAGGTGGCCGTGCCCCGGGGTGGGGACATGGGACACGGCCGTCCACACCCCCCCCGGGCTGGGTGACAACGGCTGGACCCCCCCCACGTCCCCGAGCCCCAGGGTCCCCCCATGTCCCCAACCTCCCTGGTGTCCCCAGTTCTCCCCGTTCCCCTCCAGTGTCCCCAAACCCTCCCCTGTGTCCCCAGTGTCCCACTGTCCCCAAGCCCCCCCCAAACCTCCCCGGTGTCCCCAAGGTCCCTAAACCCGTCCCAGTGTCCTCCGTGTCCCCAATGTCCTGGTGTCCCCAAACCCTCCCTGATGTCCTTGGTATCCCCAGAGTCCTGCTGTCCCCAAACTCGCCGTGATGTCCCCAACATCTTGGTGTCCCCCAAACCTTCCCCAATGACACCTGTGACCCCAAACCCTCCCTGATGTCCCCAAACCTTCCCCAATGTCCCCAATGTCCCGGTATCCCCAAATCCTCCCTGATGTCCTCGGTGTCCCCAAGCCCTCCCCAATGTCTCCAATGTCCCCAGTGACCCCAAACCCTCCCTGATGTCCCCAACATCTTGGTGTCCCCCAAACCTTCCCCAATGACACCTGTGACCCCAAACCCTCCCTGATGTCCCCAAACCTTCCCCAATGTCCTGGTGTCCCCAACATCTTGGTGTCCCCAAACCCTCCCTGATGTCCCCAAGCTCCCCAAATCTCCCTGATGTCCTTGGTGTCCCCAGAGTCCTGATGTCCCCAAACCCTCCCTGATGTTCCCCATGTCCTGGTATCCCCAAACCCTCTCCAATGTCCCCAATGTCCCCAAACCCTCCCTGATGTCCCCAACATCTTGGTGTCCCCCAAACCTTCCCCAATGTCCCCAATGTCCTGGTGTCCCCAAACCCTCCCTGATGTCCCCAACATCTTGGTATCCCCAAATCCTCCCTGATGTCCTCGGTGTCCCCAAGCCCTCCCCAATGTCTCCAATGTCCCCAAACCCTCCCTGATGTCCCCCACGTCCCCAAACCTTCCCCAGTCTCCTTGGTGTCCCCAGAGTCCAGGTGGCCCCAATGTCCCCAAACCCTCCCCGATGTCCCCAATGTCTTGGTGTCCCCAAACCCTCCCTGGTATCCCCAAACCTTCCCCAATGTCCCCTGTGACCCCAAACCCTCCCTGATGTCCCCAAGCTCCCCAAACCCTCCCTGATGTTCCGCATGTCCATCTTGGTGTCCCCAAACCCTCCATGATGTCCCCAACATCTTGGTATCCCCAAATCCTCCCTGATGTCCTCGGTGTCCCCAAGCCCTCCCCAATGTCTCCAGTGTCCCCAAACCCTCCCTGATGTCCCCCACGTCCCCAAACCTTCCCCAGTCTCCTTGGTGTCCCCAGAGTCCAGATGTCCCCAGTGACCCCAAACCCTCCCTGGTGTCCCCAAACCTTCCCCAATGTCCCCAATGACCCCAAACCCTCCCTGATGTCCCCAACCCCCCCTCCCCGGCACACGGCCGAGCCCCGATGGCCACCCCCTCCCCCGCAGGACAATGGCCCATTGTCCGGAGCCGCCGTCCCCAACCCGGTGGCAAGCCCGGGCTCGCCGGTGGCCACCAGCCGTGACGGCCCCGTTCCCCACCCCCGCTGCCACGGGACCAGGCGTCCGGGGCCCCCGAGGGACTTTATTGCTGATGGGGGGGGGGGGGGATGGGGGGGGGACCGGGGGGGTGACCCCCCCCACCCCCCCGCTGTCCCGCCACAAAGGCTCATGGGAAGGATTCGGCCCCCGGCACGGAGAAGGCGGCCGAGCTGATGATGAAGACCTTGACGTAATGGACGGCCTGGGGGGGGGGGGGAAGGGGGGGTCAGGGGGGGACCCAGGTGTCCGGGACCCCCGCCCTGCCCCTCCCCCCACCCCCCCGGGCCGTACCGCGAAGACCCCGGCGAGGAGGAGGAGGGCGAGGAGGAGGCAGACGAGGGCGAGGAAGACGAGGGGGCAGCCCGGGGGGGGCGTCTGGGGCTGGGGGGCGGCTGGAGGGGGGGAGAGGGGCGTGGTCAGCACCAGGCCCCGCCCCCACCCCGAGCCACCTCTGGCCCCACCCCCACCCTGATGTGACCACGCCCCCAGCGTGACCGACCACGCCCACCCCGGCCCCACCCCCACCCCCCCTTACCTGGGGCGTCACCTCGGCCGCCGCCACCCTCTGTGGGCACATCGGTGGTGATGTCATCGGTGAGGTCATCACCGGGGCGGACGGGGTCTTTAACAGCGGGGAGCAGTTGCTCCTCCTCAGGGCTGACGTCATCCGTGATGTCACGCTCAGGGCTGACATCACGGCCAGAGAGGGCTCCCGGGAGGGAGGAGGCGACGTCGCCCCCGAGGATGTCACCAAGGTCAGGTCCTCGTGTGACATCATCTCTGACATCGCCCTTGGGAGCGACGTCACGTCCAGCAATAGCGCTGGGCATGAAGGAAGTGATGTCATCCTCGGGTATGACATCATCAGCGAAGTCACGCCAAGCAGAGGCGTCACCATCGTTCGCAGAGGTGACGTCACCAGTGAGGTCAACGGCAGGTTTGACTTCCTGGCCAGCAGCAGGCAGGGAGGAAGTGACATCATCCATGGCAATGACGTCACCGGCAGGGATATCCCCAGGCACAGAAAACGCGATGATGTCATTAGTGAGGTCACCCCCGGGGATGATGTCAACAGCAGGGTCAGCCCCAGGAAGACGAGGAATAAGATCGTGACTGGTGATGACATCATCAGCACAGATATCCCCAGAGGGGGAAGAAGGGATGGTGTCCCTGGTGATGACGTCATCAGTGAGGTCATTTCTGGGCATGACGTCATCAGCGAGCTCAGCCCCAGGAGGGGCGGAAGTGACATCAGGCCTGGCGGTTATTTCAGCAGCAAAGACGTCCCCAGCGGTGATGGCGCCCGTGAGGTCACTCCCAGGGATGACGCCACCAGCCACGTCATCCTCAGGAAGGGAGGAGGTGACATCAGCCTTGGTGATGACGTCACCAGCGAGGGCTTCCTCAGGGAGAAAGGAAGTGACGTCATCTCTGTTGATAAGGTCAACAACGACGTCATCCCCAGGGACTGAGGGAGCGACATCATCCTCAGCTGTGACATCACCAGGGACGGAGAAGACGATGTCACCCCTGATGACGTCACCAGCAGGGACATCCCCAGGGAGAGCGGAGGGGATGTCGCCCCCTGCGGTGACGGCACCGGGGCGGTCGGCTGCGACGTCACCGCTCTCCGCGACGTCACGAGGGACGCGCTCCCCGGGGAGGCCGGCGGTGACATCAGCGGCGCCGTCATCGCTGGGGCCGCCCTCATCCCCGCTGGACGCGTCCTCGTCCTCCGCAGGGGGGGCCGTCACCGTGATGGTGATGCCACCGGCCGTGCAGACGTCCCCAGCGTCCCCTGGGGCGGTGACATCACCGTCCCCACCGTCCCTCGGGGTCAGGACCTCCCCCCTGTCCGTGTCCCCTGGGGCAGTGACACCCCCATCCCCAACGTCCCCGTCCCCAAAATCCTTGACCCCAACGCCCCCCAGGACGGTGCCACCCCCGTCCCCGACGTCCTTCACAGTGGTGACATCCCCGGGAACCGGGGTGTCCCCATCCCCAACGTCCCCTGGGGTGGTGCCACCCCCATCCCCAACGTCCCCGTCCCCAAAATCCTCGACCCCAGCGTCCCCCGGGGCGGTGCCACCCCCGTCCCCGACATCCTCGCCCAGGAGGGGTGGCCCACGCCGCTCTCCGCCGCCCGCGTCCCCTACGGCCGTGACATCCTTGTCGCCGTCATCCTCGTCCCCGGGGGCTGGCGCGTCCCCGTCCCCCACGTCCTCGTCACACGGGGCACCCCCGCGCCCCGCGTCCCTCCTGACCGGGACGTCCCCGTCGTCCCCGGTGTCCTCGTCGGCCGGGGCTGCTGTGACGGTGATGGTGATGCCGCCGGCCCAGGGGGTGACGGTGACCGCAGGGACGCCGGTGTCACCCCCCGCCGCGGGGACGCCTCCAGCCTGGCCCCAGGGAAGGTCGGGGTCCGCGGTGACGTCCCCGGGGAGGGGACGGGGGGGGACGGCGTGGGAACAGCCCTCGGCCATGGGCGGGGACCTGGAGGGGATGGGGACGTCACTGGGGGAGGGGGACAAGGGGGGGACACGGGGGGGGACCCCAAGAGAGAGGGGGACACACGGGGGGGCCCAAGGAAGGGACGCGGGGGGCGCCGGGTACCTGAGCGGCAGCAGGTGACAGTCCCGGGGGGCGGCGGCAGGATCCTGGGACCAGGTTTGGGGGGTCCCGGCGTCGCTCTGGGGGTCCCAGCGCCGGTTACAACATGGCGACGGTTCTGATGTCACCGCCAGAGCCGGTTTTGGGGGCGGGGGGGGGATGGACGACACAAACCCCCGGGTTCGGGGTGCCGGTGCCGGTTTCGGGGTGCCGGCAGCTCCCGGTGAACCAAATTCAGTGGCGAGAAGGGGCGGAGCCAGGCTGCTCCCCTCCCCCCCCCCGCTTCCCATCCCCCCGCTGAGGCCGCGCAGCTCGTGACACCTCCCGGAAGAGACATAACGAGGCGCGGGAGTCGTTAAGGAGGTTTTTGGGGGGTTTATTGGGTGTTGGGGTCCCCGGGGGGGTCCAGCGTCTCCAGCGCTCGGGTCAGGCGGGCGAGTTCGGAGCGGAGGGTGGCAACCTGCGGGGGGGGGGGAGGGGGGAGCGTTAACGAGGGCAGCGCTAACGAAGGGGGGGCGGGGGCTGTCCCTCCCTTGGTGGTAACGAGGTAACGAAGCACCCCCCCCTCTTTAATGAGGTTAATGAGCCTCCCCCTCCTCGCAGAGTTAGGGGATGGGAAAACGTTAATTAATTAGCTTAACGAAGGCGCGGTACCTGCTGCTGGCTGGGGGGGCCCTGGGCCCCCCCCAGGGTCTCGAGGTGACGCCGGAGGCTGCGGCTGCGGGCGCGGAGCTGGGCCTGGGCGGCCGCCGGATCCACCAGCCCCTGGGGGGGGGGGCAGGGGAGGGAACGGGGGGGGCCTCCAGCCTCCCGCCATGCCCGGGGGGGTCCCCCCGCCATCCCATAATGCCCAGGGGCCACCCCAGGGCCCCCCCCGGCCTCCCCGTGCCCCCCAGGTCCTCCAGCATCCCACAATACCCCGGGGTCCCCCAGCATCCCACAATGCCCCTGACCCCCCCCAGGTCCCCCACTATCCCAGCATGCCCTGGGGCCCTCTGCTATCCCACAATACCCCGGGCCCCCCCACGTCCCCCAGCATCCCACAATGCCCCGGGGCCCCCCCAGGTCCCCCAGTATCCCAGCGCGCCCCGGGGCCCACTCACCCGCAGGCAGAGGTACACGTGGGTGTCGGGGCCTGCGGGGGCCCCCACCCAACCAGGCCCCAGCTCTGGCTCCGCCCCCGGCGATGGCTCCGCCCCCAGGGGGAGGAGCTGTAGAGGTCCCACCTGTGCCAAGGTCTGGAGGGCGGGGCCTAGAGCCTCCAGCCAATCCCGCGCCTCCGCCGGGCATCGCACCGCCACTGTGCAAGGCATGATGGGATAGCCCCACCTCCAAACATGGCCGCCTCCATCACCCCCCCCCTTCCCCCCCCAACATGGCTGCCCCCAGTTGGGGCACGTGGGGAAACATGGCCGCCTCCCTGCACCCGGGGCATGCTGGGATTGCCAAGCCTCCAACCCTGCTCCCTGTGGTGGGCTGGGCAGCATGGCCGCCTCCAGCGGGTGCCGCCATATTGGAGGCATAGAGAGAGAGCACCCAAGTGCATGCTGGGACATGTAGTCCTCTGGGGCAGCCATCTTAGCCTCACCTGGCTGCCCCAGAGCATGCTGGGAGTTGTAGTCCCTACCAACCCTGGCAGCCATCTTGGTTACCCCAGTGCATGCTGGGACTTGTAGTCCCCACATCCAGACAGCCATCTTGGTTACCCCAGTGCATGCTGGGACTTGTCCCCACATCCAGGCAGCCATATTGGTTACCCCAATGCATGCTGGGAGTTGTAGTCCCACCACCACCATACTACACCCCCAGGGCATGCTGGGAGTTGTAGTCCCTCCCAGCCCCCCCGTTGGGGCCCCCCCCCCGCCACCATGTCCCCCACTCACCGGGGGGCCGGGCAGCCCCGAGGCGGAAGAGATCCCGCAGGCCTCGCGCCGCCCTCACCACCTCCTGCACGGCCGCCACCTCGGCCTCCACCTCGGGGCAGCGCCAGTGCGCCTGGGGGCGGGGGGAAACACCAGACACAACGAGGCATCAGGAGGGCGCAGACCCCCTGGGGAACCCCTCCATGCCCCCACGGGCACGGCACCCACCAGGCGTGCGGCGTCGGGGAAGGGGGCGAGGCAGAGGGTGGTGGGCGCGGGGGCGGCGTGGGGCAGGCGCTGCCAGAGCTCCTCGGCGAGGAAGGGGGCGAAGGGGGCCAGGAGGCGAAGGCCCAGCTCGGCGCAGCTCAGCAGGGTCCGGCGCGTCTCGTCCCCGGCTCCCGGGTCCCGCAGGGCGGGTTTGGCCGTCTCCTGCGGACGGAATGGAGGGGGTGAGGGGGGGACGGAGAAGGAGACGAGGCTGAGCACGGCTGGGGGGAGGACAGACGGACGCGGTGAAGGAGGTGAGGGCGGACAAAGGGGACGGGGGCAACCAGGTAGGGGTCACAGGTGGGGACGGACGGACTCAATGAGAGGACTAAGGCCAACGGCCAAGGAGACCCGGGGGTTTGGCGCCTGTCCGCCCGCTCTATCAACCGCATCAACGTGGGTTGGGTTTGGTCAAGGAGCTACAACAGGTTGGGTGGGACAGACGGACGGATGCGTTCAACAGAGCAGGGGCGGGCTGAGGTCAACACTGCAGGAGAACCGATGGGTTGCGGGTGGATGGACAGACGCCATCAACTGTGTCGACACGGGTTGGGTTCGACAGTCTTGGGTGGGACAGGGGGACGGACGCGCTCAGCAGGGTGAGGTTGGGCTGAGGTCAACGTTCCAGGAGACCCAATGGGTTGGGGCGGACGGACAGACACCAACAACCACATCGACGTGGGTTGGGTTCAACATTCAAGTGGCTACAACAGGTTGGGTGGGACAGACGGACGCACTCGAGAGAGCAGACTAAGGTCAACGCTCAAGGAGAACTGATGGATTGGGGTGGACGGACAGACGGACACCATCGACCCTGGGTTGGGTTCAACGTTCAGGGAGCTACAACAAGCAGGGCGGGACAGACGGAAGGACACGCTCAGCGACACGCTACTGGGTCGAACGCCTAGGAGAGACGTGAGGGGCCGGGTGGGACAGACGGACAGGGCCGCGTGGGACAGACGGACAGGGCCACCCACCAGGTAGACGTCGCAGAAGCTACGCAGCCAAAAATGGTGGACGGCGGCGACGGCGCCGTGGACCTCCAGGGCCTCCATCCGCCGCCCGCACTCGGCCACCGCCTGCGCCAGCCGGCTCAGCACCCACTGGTCCATGGGGCGCTGCGGCACCGTCTGCCGAGTAAGAGGAAGGACGATGGGTGGGAGGGGGATTTCGGGGTGGTAGACCCCCCCCACACCTCGATCTCTACCACCTCGGTACCTCCTCAGAGGGTCGGGGGACAAAACGAGGCCCCAACGCGGCCAGGACAAACTTGACGGCGTTCCAGATCTTGTTGCAGAAGCGACGGTAGCTCAGGGCCGTGCCCACGTCCAGGCGGATGTCGTCACCTACGGGGGGGGTTGGGGGGGGGGGGCGTTGGGGACACGGAGGTGGGTCCCCGGGGGGGGTCTGGGGTGCCGGGTGCTCCCTCGAGCTCTTACCGTGGACGTT
This sequence comes from Grus americana, assembly GCF_028858705.1. Classification (NCBI taxonomy): domain Eukaryota; kingdom Metazoa; phylum Chordata; class Aves; order Gruiformes; family Gruidae; genus Grus; species Grus americana. The sequence goes on along the minus strand of NC_072883.1, from coordinate 94,159 downwards.
GTGGGAGCAGAGGGCCATGCGGAGGGCGTCGGTGCCGCACTCGGGGATGCCGTGGGGGAACTGGCGCCTCTGGGGACGGGGGACACCCACAGGGAGGGTTAGAGGGGGACAGGGACAGGTCTGGGGGGGGACACGGGGAGGGGGACAGGTCCTACCTGGCCCTCTGTGGCCACCGTGAGCTCGTGGGGGTCCAGGATCCTGCGGTGGAGCTTGTCCTGCAGCTCCTGCAAAACAGGAGACCCTACGATAAACAAAAGGGGCTGCGGCGTCACCCCTCTGTCACCGGGGTGGGGGCACAGAGTTTGTTATTGTAGGGTCTCCGAAAAGGGCAGGGCAACGGGGGCTGCGTGTTTTCGTAAGGGCTGCGGAATGAAGTTTGTTATTGTCGGTTCTTTGGCAGAAAAATAATAATAATAAATTTACGATTGCAATATTTTCAAAGAGAAAAATTGTCATCGCAGGGTCTCCTAAAAACAAATCTGTTATTGTAGGGTCTGCTAAAAATAAATCTGTTATTGCACGGTCTCCGTGATAGGGATTTGTTAGATTTGGGGGGGGGGGTTTTGGGGGGGGGGGGTGGCTGTTTGTTATTGTAGGGTCTGCTGTACCTGAAGGGAGGCGCCGGCGATGACGTCACGGGGGTCGATGACGTTGCCCAGGGATTTGCTCATCTTGCGCCCGTGGGTGTCGCGCACCAGCGAGTGCAGGAGGACCTGGGGGGGGGGGGGGGAACGGGACACACAAGGATGGGGACACCGGGGGGGACAGGGGACCCCGGGAGCCTCAGGACCCCCCCCCCAGAAAGAGGAAATGAGGGTCCCTGGGGACCCCAAAAGGAGGAAATGAGGGACCTTGGGGACCCCCCCGAGAAGGAACACGACGCAAAGGAGGGACCTTGGGGACCCCGGGGAGCCCCGAGAGGGAACAAGGAACCAGCAGGAACCCCCAAAATGAGCAAGACCCGTAGAGAGGGAGGAGACTGAGGGGGTGTGGGGGACCCGGGGGACTTGGGGGGGCTGGGGGGGGCTGGGGGGGTACCTGGGAGAAGGGCAGGCGCCCGGTGAGCTGCTGGCCCAGCATGACCATTCGCGCCACCCAGAAGAAGAGGAGATCGCTGCCCGTCTCCAGCACGCTGGTGGGGTAGAAACGCTGCAAATCGGGGCTCTGGGGACAAAAAACGGGGGGACACGGGGGTGGGGATGCTGTCCCTGTCCCCTGTGCCCCCCCCCCCAAAACCTCACCTGCTCAGGCCAGCCCAGGGCGGCGAAGGGGAAGAGCGCGGAGGAGAACCAGGTATCCAGGACATCGGGGTCTGCACGGATTTGGGGGGGGGGGATCAGCGGGGACCCCAAAAGGCCTCTGGGCCTGGGGGGGGGGGTGTTTGGGGGTGCCGGAAAAGCCCAGAGGGTGCTGGGAGGGGGATTTCGGGGTGCCAGAGCACAGCTAGGGGGGTCCCGAGAGGATTTTGGGGTGCAGGAGGAAGATTTGGGGGCAGAGAGACTTCTAAGGCGACAGGAAGGGTTTTGGGGGGACAGAGAGTTGGTTCAGGGTGCACGGGGGGACGCGAGGACAGCGGGGGCGGGGGGGAGATTTCGGGGTGCCCCCCACCCCTCCTTTTCTTCACCTTGCTGGAGCTGGAGCCCGTCGGGGGGGCAGCGGAGGGTGCGGGCGGCAGCGGCACGCGCCTCGGCCTCGTTGCGCCCCACCACCCAGAGACCCTCGGGGTGCTCCTCGGGGGGGGACCCCGCCGGGGAAACCCCCACCCGGTACGCCGGCACCCGGTGTCCCCACCACAGCTGCCGCGAGAGGCACCAGTCCCTGGGGAAGGGGGGTGACATCAGCGGGCTCTGGGCGCCTGGGGACCCCCCCAGATGTCTGGGGACCCCCCTGAGACACCTCAGTCCCCTCTCTGGGTGCCTGGGGACCCCCCCAAGACACCTGAGTCCCCTCTCTGGGCGCCTGGGGACCCCCCCAAGACACCTCAGTCCCCTCTCTTGGTGCCTGGGGACCCCCCCAGATGTTTGGGGACCCCCCCAAGACACCTCAGTCCCCTCTCTGGGTGCCTGGGGACCCCCCCAAGACACCTCAGTCCCCTCTCTGGGTGCCTGGGGACCCCCCCAGATGTCTGGGGACCCCCCCAAGACACCTCAGTCCCCTCTCTGGGCGCCTGGGGACCCCCCCAGATGTCTGGGGACCCCCCCAAGACACCTCAGTCCCTTCTCTGGGTGCCTGGGGACCCCCCCAGATGTCTGGGGACCCCCCCAAGACACCTCAGTCCCTTCTCTGGGTGCCTGGGGACCCCCCCAGATGTCTGGGGACCCCCCTAAGACTCCTAGGTGTGTCCCCCCCCCTCACCCAACGTTGTCCATCCACGTTTTCCAGTTCTTCTCGTGAAATTTGGGGACGAGTTTGAGACGCCCCGATGTCACCGCCTGGGGAACGGGGAGGGGGGGGGAAGGAGAAGGGTCACAGATCCGGGGGGGTTCCGGGTGTGTCGCATGCGTGTCCCCCCCGCCCCACGTCCCCGTCACCTCTCGGGCACGCTGCGCCATCTCCCGGCACCGCAGGAACCACTGGCTCTTCAGCAGGTACTCGATGACATCACCCGAGCGGCTGCGGGGACAGTGACGTCACACCGGTCCCTGGGGACGTCATCCCCACGCTGGGGGACGGGGACGCGTGTCCCGAGAGGGTGACTGGGATGGGGGGGACACACACACACGCGACAGCGGTACCTGCACACGGGCAGCGTCATGGCGTGGTCCTGGGTGCCGCGGTACAGCCCTCGCTCGGCCAGCGCGGCCACCACCTTGTCCCGCGCCACGAAGCGATGGACGCCCTGGGGACGCGGGGACGGAGAGGACGGTGGCTGGGGACACGGGGAGGAAGGGGACGGGGGGGGGGGGGATACGGACGGGGCACGGCGGTACCTGGAGCCACCCCCCGCCCGGGGGACGCATGGTGCCGTCGTCGCCGATGACGGAGAGCAGGGGCAGCCCGTGGGCCCGCGCCAGCGCCAGGTCGGGGGGGCTGTGTCCCGGCGTCACCTTCACCGCCCCTGCGGGGACCGCGGACGTGTTCTCACTGTCGCTGCCGCCCCCACGGCCCCCCCGTCACCCCCATGGCCACCCCTTCACCCACGGCCCCCCCGTCACCCCCACTGCCCCCCCGCCCCCCCCCACGGCCCCCCCGTCACCCCCACTGCCCCCCCCCCCCCCCCACGGCCACCCCTTCACCCCCACGGCCACCCCTTCACCCCCACCCCCCATCATCCCCACTGTCCCCCTGCCCCCCCCACGGCCCCCCCGTCACCCCCCAATCTCCCCCCATCACCCCCACAGCCACCCCCACCCCCCATGGCCCCCCGGTCACCCCCATGGCCACCCCCACCCCCCATCAGCCCCACTGCCCCCCCCATCACCCCCACAGCCACCCCCACCCCCCATGGCCCCCTCATCACCCCCACCGTCCCCACCGCCCCCCCATCACCCCCACGGCCCCCCCCTTCACTCCCCAATCTCCCCCCGTCACCCCCACAGCCACCCCCACCCCCCACGGCCCCCCCCTTCACTCCCCCATCTCCCCCCGTCACCCCCACAGCCACCCCCACCCCCCCCGGCCCCCCCCTTCACTCCCCAATCTCCCCCCGTCACCCCCACAGCCACCCCCACCCCCCAGCCACCCCCCCCATCACCCCCCCCGGCCACCCTCCCCCCCCTCCCCCCAATCCCAGTCCCGCCCCCATACTGGTCCCAGTACCGGTGCCGCGGGAGGGCTCCACAGCGGGGTCGGTGACGACGGGCAGGAGCTGCCCCGTGAAGGGGTGACGGAGCTGGCGGCCATGGAGGGACTGGGGGGGGGTGGGGTGGGTGGGGGGGGGTGGGGTCACTGCAGGCCCCGCCCCTCCCCGGCCAGGCCCCACCCACCATGTGCTGCCCCTTTAAGAGCACGCAGGCCCCACCCCCTTCCAGGGGCCCTCTCCAAGCCCTGCTCCCCTATTGGCCCTTAAAGCCAAAGCTCCGCCCCAATCGGGAAGCCCCACCCTCTCTACCCCCCAAGCCCCACCTCTTTCCCTTATATGGACACAACCGCCCAGGAAAAAGGGGAGGAGCTAGCGCAGAACCTCCCCAGCCAATACACACAAAGCAATTACACCCCTTGCCCAGAAGCCACGCCCCCATTAAACCCCACCCCTTCTCCCAGCCCCTTGCCCAGAAGCCCCGCCCCCTTGCCCAGAAGCCACGCCCCCTTGCCCAGAAGCCACGCCCCCATTAAACCCCACCCCTTCTCCCAGCCCCTTGCCCAGAAGCCCCGCCCCCCCGAGGCCCCGCCCCCCCGAGGCCCCGCCCCCTTACGGTATAGCGGGGGTCCTCGGGGTGCACGGCCACGGCCACGTCCCCCAGCATTGTCTCGGGGCGCGTGGTGGCCACCGGCAGCTCCAGGCCTGGACACGCGTGGGGAGGGGGGGGGACACATGTCAGGGACTTGGGGGGGGACGTCAGGGATGGGGGGGACACGGGGGGGGGACGTCAGGGATGGGGGGGGACACACGGAGGGGGGACGTCAGGGACACGGGGGGGGGACAGGACACGGGGGGGGGATGTCAGGGACACGGGGGGGACACACCAGGGACACAGGAGACACACCAGGGACACAAGGGGACACACGGAGGGGGGGGGACACATCAGGGACACGGAGGGGACATGGGGGGGGACACGGGGGGGACACGGGGGGGGACACACATCAGGGACACGGGGGGACACGGCGCGGGGGACACACACACACATCGGGGACACGGCGGGGGGGACACAGCGGGGGGGACACAGCGGGGGGGACACAGCGGGGGGGACACATACACACGTCAGGGACACGGGGGGACACGGCGCGGGGGACACACACACACATCGGGGACACGGCGGGGGGGACACAGCGGGGGGGACACTGGAGACATGGGGGGACACACGTACACACGTCAGGGACACGGGGGGAACAGTGGGAGGGGGACATGGGGGGACACAGGGGGAGGGGGCCCACGGGGGGAGGACACACCAGGGACACAGGGGGACACTGGGAGGGGGATGCGGGGGGGGGACACACACGCATGTTGGGGGACATGGAGCATATGGAGGGCATGCAGGGACACCGGGGGACACATCAGGGACATGGGGGGACACTGGGGGGGGCACGCACATCGGGGGACGTGGGAGCACAGGGAGGGCAGGCAGGGACACGCGGGGCGGGGGGGGACACGCGGGGGGACGAAGGGACACTGGAAGTGACACGAGCCGCTCACCGTCCCCGCCCTCCACGGGGTAAGCGAAGGTGACGAGGAGGCCGAAGGTGACGGGCTGGGGGCAGCCGGGGACGCGCAGAGCCGTGGGGCCTGTCAGGGCGCGGGGTTCCACCTGCGGGGACGCGGACGGGGGTCAAACCCCACCCCCACCCCCCCCAAGTCCTCGGGGACGGTCTGGGGACGCGCTCACCTCCACGTCGGCCAGGGCGGAACGCAGGGCGCAGGACCAGGTGACGAGCCGCCGGTCGCGGTGAATCAGCCCGGCCTCGTGCAAACGCACGAAAGCCTCCGCCACCGCCCGCGAGAAACCCTGAGGGGACGCGGTCAGGGACACTTTTGGGGGGGGGACACACACGCACACCCCCACCACCCTTTGGGGACCTGGGGGGCACCCGGCTTACGGGGTCCATGGTGAAGGCGCAGCGGCTCCAGTCCAGCGACGCCCCCAGCGCCCGCAGCTGCTGCAGGATCTCGTCACCGTGCCTGGGGACACACACGCACGCAAACACCCTTGGGGTGTCACCCTGTGCACACGCGTGTGTGTGTCCCCCCCCCTCGTCACCCCGACCCCGCTGTCACCCTCACCGCTGTTTCCACGCCCAAACTTCCTCCAGGAACTGGGAACGGGTCAGATCCTGACGCCGTAAACCTCGGTGCTGCCACAGCCAGCGCTCCACCACCGCCTGGGAACACGGGGGGGGACGTTGGGGACACGGGGGGGGACGTTGGGGACACCGGGGGGGGGGCCACACGGGTCTCACCTGGGTGGCGATGCCGGCGTGGTCGGTGCCCGGCACCCACAGCACAGTCCAGCCCTGCATCCTCCGCCTGCCACAGCACCCCCAGCACCCATGGGTGCCCCAGGATCCCCTTGAGCCCCCCCCCCCACCCCACCCCAGTCCCCACGGGTGAACCCCCCAAATCCTATGGGTGCCTCCATCCTCCTCAGGACCCTCTGGCCTTCACACAACCCCCAAACCTGCCCCTGAGGACCCAAATAACCCCCCGAGACCCCCAAAAATACTCCTGGAGCACCCACATCTGCCCCCCCAGCCCCCAATAACCCCGAGATCCCCCAAACCTGCCCCCCCAGCCCCAAATACCCCCGAGATCCCCCCCAAATCCCCCACATCTGCCCCCCCAGCCCCCAATAACCCCGAGATCCCCCAAACCTGCCCCCCCAGCCCCAAATACCCCCAAGATCCCCCCCAAATACCCCCAAGATCCCCCCAAACCTGCCCCCCAGCCCCAAATACCCCCAAGATCCCCCCAAATACCCCACATCTGCCCCCCCAGCCCCAAATACCCCTGAGATCCCCCAAACCTGCCCCCCCAAGCCCCAAATACCCCACATCTGCCCCCCCAAATACCCCACATCTGCCCCCCCCAAATACCCCCAAGATCCCCCCAAATCTGCCCACCCCAGCCCCAAACAACCCCCCTAGACCCCCCAAAATACACCCAAGGGCCCCAGCCTGCCCCCGCCCCCCCCCCCCCCACCGACCAGCGCACGAGGGCGTCCTGGAGGGCGACGGTGAGCGCGTGACCGAGGTGCAGGGAGCCGGTGACGTTTGGGGGGGGCAGCACCAAACTGAGGACGTGACGCTCCCCCCCCGGCGCCTGGAAGGAAACGTGGGCTGAGACCGGGCACAACTCGGCGCAGGAGTGAGCCGAGACCGGACACCGCTCAGCGCAGGAGTGGGCTGAGACCGGACACCGCTCAGCGCAGCGATGACGCGTAATATACCACCCCCCCCCCCCCACCCCGGGGTGCGTTCTGCCCCACTCACCGAGGCCGGGGGGGTGAAGAGGCCCTGCCGCTCCCACCAGCTGTACCAGGCCGCCTCCACGTAGCGGGGGCTGTAGGCGGGGGGCAGCGCCACCCCCGTGGCTGCGCCCCAAAAGCGTCACCGTGTGGCACCGTCACGGCGTGTCGTCCCCCCCCCGTGCCCCCCCCCCCCCACCTCGTACCCTTCTTGCCGTCGGGGTCCAGGGGGTGCTGATACTCCACGATGGTTTTGGGGGTCCAGCCCTTGGGGGGGGCTGTGGGCACCTGCGGGGCAGTACAAAACCAGTATAGACCAGTATGAGCCAATACAAACCAGTACAGACCGATACAGACCAGCACACACCAGTGCTCCCCCCCCAGCCCTCCCAGTGCCCCCCAGCTCCACCTCCCACTTGCGCACCTCCCCTCCCAGTTGCCCCAGCACCCCACATCCCAGTGCACCCCATCTCCTCCCAGCCCCCCCACCCCCACAGTGACCCCCATCTTTTCCAGTATCCCCAGTCCCCCGCCCAGGCCCCCTCAGCCCCTCTCCCAGTTGCCCCCAGTCCCCCCCCAAACCCCTCGTGACCCCCCACCTCTTCCCAGTCCCTCCCAGCCCCCCCCCCAGTTGCCCCCAGTGCCCCCGAACCTCCTGGCCCAGTCCCCCCAGTGAGTCCCTGTGACCCCCACCCCCTCCCAGTTGCCCCCAGTGCCCCCCAATCTCCTCTCCCAGTGCCCCTCACCCCCTTCCAGTCCCTCCCAGTTGCCCCCAGTGCCCCACAACCCCCTCTCCCAGTGCCGCCCCACCCCCTCAGTGCCCCCCACCTCCTCCCAGTCCTCCCAGTTGCCCCCAGTGCCCCCGAACCTCCTCACCCAGTGCCCCCAGTGAGTCCCTGGGACCCCCCACTCCCTCCCAGTTACCCCCAGTGCCCCCCAATCTCCTCTCCCAGTCCCCCCAGTGCTCCCCACCCTCTCCCACTCCCCCCCAGTGCCCCCCAACCCCCTCTCCCAGTGCCCCCATCCCCTCCCAGTCCCCCCAGTTGCCCCCAGTGCCCCCCGTACCTGGGCCCCGGCCCCCCCCAGGGCCTGTCTCTGTCTCTCCCTCTCCCGCCGCCGCCGCCGCTCCTCCTTGTGCTGCCGGGCGCGGAGCCGGGCCTGCTCGGGGGGGTCCCACCGCGGGGTCACCCCGCTGCACCGGGCCCGGCCCCCCACCGGTACCCGCAGAGCGCGGGGGGCGGCGGTCAGGGCACGGGTCAGCGCCGGGGCCGCCATGGGGGGGGGGGGGGGGCGGCTACGGGCGACCAGGCCCCAGCGGCCGGTTGCCCCCAGGTGACCTCCCTCACGTGACTGGCCCTCTTCACGTGACTGACCCCCACACGTGACCGCGGCGGAGAGATGGACGGGAGTCTCCCCTTTGGGTGGGGGCGTGGCTTGTCGAGAGGGAGGGGCGTGAGCGGCAGCGCCCCCACGTGACCCGGCGCGGAGCAAGGCGGGAAAAAAAAGGGGAGGGGCCAGGGCGGCAGTGGGGGGGCGTGTGGTGAGTGGGGGGGGGACGGGGGCGGCGGGGGGGGGGCAGAGATCGGGGGGGCAGAGATGGGGGGCACAGGTCTGGGGGGGCAGAGATGGGGGGGCAGAGATCGGGGGGGCAGAGATGGGGCAGAGATGGGGGGCACAGGTCTGGGGGGGCAGAGATCGGGGGGGCAGAGATCGGGGGGGCAGAGATCGGGGGGGCAGAGATGGGGGGCACAGGTCTGGGGGGGCAGAGATCGGGGGGGCAGAGATCGGGGGGGCAGAGATCGGGGGGGCAGAGATGGGGGGCACAGGTCTGGGGGGGCAGAGATCGGGGGGGCAGAGATGGGGGGGCAGAGATTGGGGGGCAGAGATGGGGCAGAGATGGGGGGCACAGATCGGGGGGGCACAGATCGGGGGGCACAGGTCTGGGGGGGCAGAGATGGGGGGCAACGATCGGGGGGGCAGCGATGGGGGCACAGGTCTGGGGGGGCACAGGTCTGGGGGGGCACAGATCGGGGGGGTATGGGGGGGTGGACGGGGGGAGCGCAGATCTGGGGTGGGGGGGATCGGGGTGAAATTTGGGGGGGCAGCGGGGGGGCACAGGTCTGGGGGGGGGGTTGGGGGCTGAGGAGGTGCAAGAGGGGCTGGGGGGGCAGTTGGGGGGTACCGGGGGGGCACTGGGGGGCAGTGGGAGGCGGGGGGGGGGGCAGAGGTCTGGGGTGAGGGAGGGGGGCTGGGGGGCATTGGGGGGACACTGGGGGGTAGTGGGTCCCGTGTGCCCCCCCCCCCAGCGCTGCCCCGTCCCGGGGGGGGTCACCCCGCTGTGCTGCTGCCCTAGGGGACGCTGGTGGCGGGGGGGTCCCGATGGAGCCCACGCCCCCCCCCCGGCTGCAGCGGGGGCAGCTGCAGTGCAAGAACCTGCACGAGTTCCTGCGGGGGCTGAGCCCCCCCGTCCTCGACCGCCTCTACGGGCACCCCGCCACCTGCCTGGCCGTCTTCCGGTGAGCCCCCCGACCCTGACCCCCCCCGGCACCCTAACCCCCCCTGGGCACCCCAATATCCCCCTGGGGCACCCTGACCCCCCCCAGGCACCCTGACCCCCCCTGGGCACCCCAATATCCCCCGGGGGCACCCTGACCCCCCCCGGGCACCCTGACCCCCCCTGGGCACCCCAATATCCCCCTGGGGCACCCTGACCCCCCCCGGCACCCTGACCCCCCCTGGGCACCCCAATATCCCCCTGGGGCACCCTGACCCCCCCCAGGCACCCTAACCCCCCCTGGGCACCCCAATATCCCCCTGGGGCACCCTGACACCCCCGGGCACCCTGACCCCCCCTGGGCACCCCAATATCCCCCTGGGGCACCCTGACCCCCCCGGGGCACCCTGACCCCCCACGGGGCACCCCAATATCCCCCTGGGGCACCCTGACCCCCCCCTTGGGGCACCCTGACCCCCCCTGGGCACCCCCAAACCCCTTGGGGCACCCTGACCCCCCCCGGGCACCCTGACCCCCCCTGGGCACCCCAATATCCCCCTGGGGCACCCTGACCCCCCCCCCGGGGCACCCTGACCCCCCCTGGGCACCCCAATATCCCCCTGGGGCACCCTGACCCCCCCCGGGCACCCTGACCCCCCCTGGGCACCCCAATATCCCCCTGGGGCACCCTGACCCCCCCCCCGGGGCACCCTGACCCCCCCTGCACCCCAAAACACCCTGGGGCACCCTGACCCCCCCCTTGGGGCACCCTGACCCCCCCCTGCACCCCAAAACCCCCTTGGGGCACCCTGACCCCCCCCCCGGGGCACCCTGACCCCCCCTGGGCACCCCAATATCCCCCTGGGGCACCCTGACCCCCCCCCCGGGGCACCCTGACCCCCCCTGGGCACCCCAATATCCCCCTGGGGCACCCTGACCCCCCCCGGGCACCCTGACCCCCCCTGGGCACCCCAATATCCCCCTGGGGCACCCTGACCCCCCCCAGGCACCCTGACCCCCCACGGGGCACCCCAATATCCCCCTGGGGCACCCTGACCCCCCCCCCCGGGGCACCCTGACCCCCCCAGGCACCCCAACACCCCCCCAGAACCCCCCCATCACCCCCCCCAGACACCCCCATCCCTTTCTACACACCCTGCACCCCACTGGAGCACCCCGGTCTCTGGGGTGGGGGCGGGGGGGAGGGCACCCATGGGTGGGGTTCCCCAGGCCCCCCCAGATCTCCCCCCCAGCACCCCCAGGGACCCCCCACCCCCCCCAGATCCCCCCCAGCACCTCCTAGCCCCAGCCCCCCCCCCCCGCCATGGGTACCCCGTGGCTCAGCCCCCCATGGGTGCCCCCACAGCTCAAACCCCCCCCCCATGGGTGCCCCCCCCCATGGGTGCCCCCCCCAGGGAGCTGCCGGGGCTGGCGCAGGCGGGGGTGATGCGGATGCTGTTCCTGGAGCAGCCCCTGCCGCAGGCGGCCGTCGCCCTCTGGGTCAAGAAGGAGCACAGCAAGTGGGTGGGGGGCCGGGGGGGGCCCTGGGGGGGCTCTGGGGGGGGCAGGGGGGACCTGAGGGGCCTGGGGGGGGCCCTGGGGGGGCTCTGGGGGGGGCTGGAGGTCCCTGAGGGGCCTGGGGGGGGCCCTAATGGAGCTGGGGGGGGGGGGCAGGGGGGACCTGAGGGTCCTGGGGGGGCCCTAAGGGTGCTGGGGGGGGGCTCTGGGGGGGACTGGGGGTCCCTGAGGGTCCTGGGGGGGGCCCTAAGGGTGCTGGGGGGGGCTCTGGGGGGGACTGGAGGTCCCTGAGGGTCCTGCGGGGGTCCCTAAGGGTGCTGAGGGGATCCGGGGGGTCCCTGGGGGGCTCTGAGGGACCCTGGGGGGGCGAGGGGAGCCCTAAGGGTGCTGGGGGGGGGTCTGGGGGTCCTGGGGGGGGACCTGGAGGTGCTGGGGGGGCCCTAAGGGTGCTGAGGGGATCCGGGGGGCTGGAGGTCCCTGAGGGTGCTGGGGGGGTCCCTGGGGGTGCTGAGAGATCCTGGGGGGGGTCTCCAGGGATCCCAGCAACCGTGGGAGGGGCCCCGAGGAGCCCGCTGGGTTTTGGGGGGCACCGGGGGAGGTTGGGGGGGTCCCGAGGGGGAGCACCCACACCGGGGGGGGGGGGGGCACAGGGAGCAGGCGGAGAGCCGGGAGGTGCTGCTGGCGCTGCGGCTGTGGCACCCCCACACCCTGCCGGGGGGGCTGCCGGGGGTCGCTCTGCACCCCAACTTCCGCCAGAACCTGCGGGTCGCCCTGCTGGGGGGGTGAGTGGGGGGGGGCGGGGGGCGTGGGGGAAAATGGGGGTACGGGGGGGACAGTGGGGGGTAAGGGGGGGTTACACGGGGTACGGGGGGGAAGTGGGGGTGCTGGGGGGTAATTTGGGGTGACGTTGGGTATGGGGGGGTCATGGGGGGGTGGGATGGGGTGATACGGGGGGGTCATGGGTGTGGGGGGTAATTTGGGGTGACATGGGGTATGGGGGGGTCATGGGGGGTCATGGGGGGTAATTTGGGGTGACATGGGGTATGGGGGGGTCATGGGGGGATATGGGGGGTGCTGGGGGGTAATTTGGGGTGACATGGGGTACGGGGGGTCATGGGGGGATATGGGGGGTGCTGGGGGGTAATTTGGGGTGACATGGGGTACGGGGGGTCATGGGGGGGTGGGATGGGGTGATACGGGGGGGTCATGGGGGGTGCTGGGGGGTAATTTGGGGTGACATGGGGTATGGGGGGGTCATGGGGGGATATGGGGGGTGCTGGGGGGTAATTTGGGGTGACATGGGGTACGGGGGGTCATGGGGGGGTGGGATGGGGTGATACGGGGGGGTCATGGGTGTGGGGGGTAATTTGGGGTGATGGGGGTACCGGGGGGGTCATGGGGGTACAGGGGGTGCTGGGGGGGTAATTTGGGGTGGCGGGGTACAGGGGGGTGGGATGGGGTGATACGGGGGGGGTCATGGGCATGGGGGGTAATTTGGGGTGACAGGGGCTACCGGGGGGGGTACCCGGGGTCACAGTGGTGTCATGGAGGGGGGGAAACTTGGGGTGCTGGGGGGGGGGGAGCAGGGAACCCAGGGTAAGGATGGGCACGGGGGGGTGCTGGGGCAGGTTCTGAGGTTTTGGGGGTGCTGGGGGGGGGTTTGGGGGGGCCGCAGGGGCCAGGCGTGGTCGGACGACACGAGCCAGCTGGGGCCGGACAAGCACGCCCGCGACGTGCCGGCGCTGGACAGGTACGCCGAGGAGCGCTGGGAGGTGAGCCGGGGGGGGGGGCCGGGGGGGTCCCCGATATCTGGGGGGGATGGGGGGGGCTCTGAGGACCCAGCTGGACCCCTCCCCTGCCCCCCCCATTTTTAGGTGATTCTGCATTTCATGGTGGGGTCGCCCAGCGCCGCCGTCAGCCAGGATCTGGCCCAGCTCCTCGTCCAGGCTGGGCTCATGAAGAGGTTTGGGGGGGTCCCGGGGGGATTTGGGGGGGTCCCAGGAGTATTTAGGGGGAGCTGGGAGAATATGGGGGGTCCCAGGGAGGATTTAAGAGAAGCTGGAGGAATTTGGGGGGGTCCCAGGGGTATTTAGGGGGAGCTGGGAGAACATGGGGGGTCCCAGGGAGGATTTAGGAGAAGCTGGAGGGATTTGGGGGGAGCTGGAGGGATTTGGGGGGGTCCCAGGGGGGATTTGGGGGATTCTGGGGGGGTATGGGGGGGTCCCAGGAGGATTTAGGAGGAGCTGGAGGGATTTGGGGGGGTCCCAGGGGGGATTTGGGGGGGTCCTGGGGGGGTATGGGGGGGTCCCAGGGAGGATTTAGGAGAAGCTGGAGGGATTTGGGGGGAGCTGGAGGGATTTGGGGGGGTCCTGGGGGGGATTTGGGGGATCCCGGGGGGGTATGGGGGGGTCCCAGGAGGATTTAGGAGGAGCTGGAGGGATTTGGGGGGGTCCCAGGGGGATTTGGGGGGGTCCCGGGGGGGGTTCTTGGGGGATTTAGGAGCAGCTAGAGGGATTTGAGGGGATGCCAGGGGGGAGCTGAGGGGATATGGGGGGTCCTGGGGGATTTTGGGGGGTCCTGGGGGGATATTGGGGCCATTTGGGGGGTTTTGGGGGATTTGGGAGGAAGCTGGGGGGGTATGGAGGGTCCTTGGGGGGATTTGAGGGGGTGCTGGGGGGAGATATGGGGGGGCCCTGGCAGGATTTTGGGAGATATGGGGGGCCTGAGGGATTTTGGGGGTTCCTGGGGAGATACGGGGGGCATTTGGGGGGTTCGGGGGGGGCGGGGGAGGGCTGCAGGGGGTCTCAGGAGAGCTGACAGCCCGGGGAGGGGTTGGGGGGATTTGGGGGGTCCCCGGGGGGGCTCAGGGGGATATTGGGGGGTCTGGGGGGGGGGGGAGCTCAGGGGGGAATTAGGAGGCCGGTGGGGGAGTGACTGGGGGGGCTTGGTGGGGTTCGGGGGCCCACGGGGTGGGGGCCAAGGTCCCTGGGTGTATTGGGGTGCTGGGGAGGGATTTGGGGTGATTTTGGGGGGGGTCCCAGGGTTTGGGGGTCCCCACGCAGGTCAGCAAATCCCTTTTGGGGGGGGGGGTGGCTGCTTTGGGGGGGCCCCTGCCGTGGTTTGGGGGTGGGCTCCCCCAAAATTTTGGGGTGTCACCTACTGCGGTTTTGGGGTGCCGCCCCCCCCTCCCCCAGTTTTGGGGTGCCCTGACGGGGGTCCCCGCAGCGAGGGGGGGGAGGCGCCGTGCATCACGTCGGCCGGGTTCCAGTTCCTGCTGCTCGACACCCCCGCCCAGCTCTGGTACTTCGTGCTGCAGTACCTGCGGGGGGCAGAGGTAACGCGGGGGGGACCCCAAAACCGGGGGGGGGGGGGACACCCCCAAACCGGGAGCCCCCCCAATCTGTTCCCTAACGGCCCCCCCTAACTCTCCCCCCCCCCCAGGCTCGGGGCATGGACCTGGTGGAGATCCTGTCCTTCCTCTTCCAGCTCAGCTTCTCCACCCTCGGCAAGGTGGGGGGCACCCCAAAATTGGGGGGGGGCACTCAGGGCTGGGGGGGGTTGGGAGCTGAGGGGCATGTGAGGGGGGGTTACTCAAATGGGGGGGGGGGGGAAGCTGGGGGGGGCACCCAGGTGTTTGTTTGGGGGGGGGCCCTCACCCAGCCCCTGACCCCCCCAGATTGGGCTATGGAGGGCTGGGGGGGGGGAACTAACTGGGGGGGAATGGGGGTAACTGGGGGGGTACTGGGGGGTAACTGGAGGGGGGGTAACTGGGGTTTACTGGGGGGGTACTGGGGTGATGGGGGGGTAACTGGGGGGGGTAGCTGGGGTTTACTGGGGTAACTGGGGGGGTACTGGGGGGTAACTGGAGGGGGGGTAACGGGTTTACTGGGGGGGTACTGGGGTGATGGGGGGGTAACTGGGGTTTACTGGGGGGGGTACTGGGGGTAACTGGGGGGGTACTGAGGGGTAACTGGTGCCCCCCCAGGATTACTTGGTGCAGAGCTGGGGTAACTGGGGGGGGTACTGAGTGTAATGGGGGGTTACTGGGGGTAATGGGGGGGTTACTGGGGGGGTTACTGGGGGTAATGGGGGGTTACTGGGGGTAACTGAGTGGTGCCCCCCCAGGATTACTTGGTGCAGAGCTGGGGTAATTGGGGGGGTTACTGGGAGTAGTGGGGGGGTTACTGGGAGTAATGGGGGGTTACTGGGGGGGTTACTGGGGAGTTACTGGAGGTAATGGGGGGGTTACGAGGGGGTTACTGGGGGGTTACTGGGGGTAACTGAGTGGTGCCCCCCCAGGATTACTTGGTGGAGAGTTAGGGTAACTGGGGGGGTTACTGGGAGTAATGGGGGGGTAACTGGGGGGGTTACTGGGGCTAATGGGGGGGTTACTGGGGTAATGGGGGGTTACTGGGGGTAACTGAGTGGTGCCCCCCCAGGATTACTTGGTGCAGAGCTGGGGTAACTGGGGGGGGGTACTGAGTGTAATGGGGGGTTACTGGGGGTAATGGGGGGTTACTGGGGGGGTTACTGGGAGTAATGGGGGGTTACTGGGGTAATGGGGGATTACTGGGGGGGTTGGTTACTGGGGGGTTACTGGGGGTAACTGGTGCCCCCCCAGGATTACTCGGTGGAGGGCATGAGCGAGTCCCTGCTGACGTTCCTGCAGCACCTGCGCGAGTTCGGGCTGGTCTTCCAGAGAAAGGTGCCACGGGGGGGCACGGGGGGGACATGGGGGGGGACATGGGGGGGCACATTGGGGGGGCACATTGGGGGGCACATGGGGGGGGCACATTGGGGGGGGCACATGGGGGGGCACATTGGGGGGACATGGGGGGGCACATTGGGGGGACATGGGGGGGCACATTGGGGGGGGCACATGGGGGGGACATTGGGGGGGACATTGGGGGGGGCACATAGGGGGGACATGGGGGGGCACATTGGGGGGACATGGGGGGGCACATGGGGGGGCACATTGGGGGGACATGGG
The DNA here is from genome assembly GCF_028858705.1 of Grus americana. Taxonomy (NCBI): domain Eukaryota; kingdom Metazoa; phylum Chordata; class Aves; order Gruiformes; family Gruidae; genus Grus; species Grus americana. The sequence goes on along the minus strand of NC_072883.1, from coordinate 78,099 downwards.
GGGGGCACGTTGGGGGGGGGCACATTGGGGGGGCACATGGGGGGGCACACACAGGACCCCCCAGGGGTTGGGGATTGTCCCCCTCCCCATGGCCACGTCCTTGACGCCACCACGTCCCCTGTCCCCGTGTGCCCCCCTGGTGTGTGTGTCGTCCCCCCCCCCCCCGTGCGTGCCCCCCCCGTGCCCCCCCAGCGCAAGTCCCGCCGGTTCTACCCCACGCGCCTGGCCATCGCGCTGGCCTCGGGGACATCAGGGGCCCCCCCCGAGCCCGACGCTCACGGCTTCGTCCTGGTGGAGACCAACTACCGCATCTACGCCTACACAGGTGACCCCCCGGGGGGGGACACGGCACCTGGGGGGGGACACGGGGGGACACAGAACCTGGGGGGGGGGACACGGACCTGGGGGGGGACACGGACCTGGGGGGGGACAGGGGGGACACAGAACCTGGGGGGGGGTATGGACATGGGGGGACACAGCACCTGGGGGGGAAAGGGGGGGACACGGGGGGACACAGAACCTGGGGGGGGGTATGGACGTGGGGGGACACAGCACTTGGGGGGGGGACACGGGGGGACACAGGACCTGGGGGGGACGGACATGGGGGGACGGACATGGGGGGGCACAACACAGCACCCGGGGGGGGGCACAGGCCCCTGGGGGGGGGGTGGACATGGGGGGATGGACATGGGGGGGCACAGGACCCTGGGGGGGGGGGACACAGCACCTGGGGGGGGGACGGACATGGGGGGACGGACATGGGGGGGCACAACACAGCACCTGGGGGGGGGACCTGGGGGGGCACAGGACCTGTGGGGGGGGACCTGGGGGGGGGGGGGACAGACCTGGGACACACACACACGGACAGCCAGGCCCTGGGGACACCCCCACCCCAGGAGTGCCCCCCCCGTGCCCCCCCAGACTCGGAGCTGCAGGTCGCCCTCATCGCGCTCTTCTCGGAGCTGCTCTACCGCTTCCCCAACCTGGTGGTGGCCCAGGTGACCAGGGACAGCGTGCAGGCTGCCATCGCCAACGGCATCACCGCCCAGCAGGTGAGCTGGGGGGGCT